>NC_056459.1:18066548-18296548 GCF_018296145.1 Oncorhynchus tshawytscha
AATCAAATTTTATTTGTCACATACACATGGTTAGCAGATGTTAATGCGAGTGTAGCGAAATGCTTGTGCTTCTAGTTCCGACAATGCAGTAATAACGAGCAAGTAATCTAACTAACAATTCCAAAAAAAACTACTGTCTTATACACAGTGTAAGGGGATAAAGAATATGTACATAAGGATATATGAATGAGTGATGGTACAGAGCAGCATAGGCAAGATACAGTAGATGATATCGAGTACAGTATATACATATGAGATAAGTATGTAAACCAAGTGGCATAGTTAAAGTGGCTAGTGATACATGTATTACATAAGGATGCAGTCGATGATATAGAGTACAGTATCAACGTATGCATATGAGATGAACAATGTAGGGTAAGTAACATTATATAAGGTAGCATTGTTTAAAGTGGCTAGTGATATATTTACATCATTTCCCATCAATTCCCATGATTAAAGTGGCTGGAGTAGAGTCAGTGTCATTGACAGTGTGTTGGCAGTAGCCACTCAATGTTAGTGGTGGCTGTTTAACAGTCTGATGGCCTTGAGATAGAAGCTGTTTTTCAGTCTCTCGGTCCCAGCTTTGATGCACCTGTACTGACCTCGCCTTCTGGATGACAGCGGGGTGAACAGGCAGTGGCTCGGGTGGTTGATGTCCTTGATGATCTTTATGGCCTTCCTGTAGCATCGGGTGGTGTAGGTGTCCTGGAGGGCAGGTAGTTTGCCCCCGGTGATGCGTTGTGCAGACCTCACTACCCTCTGGAGAGCCTTACGGTTGAGGGCGGTGCAGTTGCCATACCAGGCGGTGATACAGCCCGCCAGGATGCTCTCGATTGTGCATCTGTAGAAGTTTGTGAGTGCTTTTGGTGACAAGCCGAATTTCTTCAGCCTCCTGAGGTTGAAGAGGCGCTGCTGCGCCTTCCTCACGATGCTGTCTGTGTGAGTGGACCAATTCAGTTTGTCTGTGATGTGTATGCCGAGGAACTTAAAACTTGCTACCCTCTCCACTACTGTTCCATCGATGTGGATGGGGGGGGTGTTCCCTCTGCTGTTTCCTGAAGTCCACAATCATCTCCTTAGTTTTGTTGACGTTGAGTGTGAGGTTATTTTCCTGACACCACACTCCGAGGAGCCCTCACCTCTCCCTGTAGGCCGTCTGGAAATGGATTGTTGGTAATCAAGCCTACCACTGTTGTGTGGATCCGCAAACTTGATGATTGAGTTGGGCGTGCATGTGCCTTGATCGTGGGTCGAACAGGGAGTACAGGAGAGGGCTCAGAAACTGCTGGAGGCCCCAGTGTTGAGGATCAGCGGGGGAGGAGATGTTTGTTACCTACCCTCACCACCTGGGGGGCGGCCCCGTCCAGGAAGTCAGTACCCAGTTGCACAGGAGGCGGGAGTCGAGACCCAGGGTCTCGAGCTTGATGGCGAGCTTGGAGGTACTATGGTGTTGAATGCCGAGCTGTAGTCGATGAACAGCATTCTCACATAGGTATTCCTTAGGGCAGTGTGGTTGAGATTGCATCGTCTGTGGACCTATTTGGGCGGTAAGCAAATTGGAGTGGGTCAAGGGTGTCAGGTAGGGTGGAGGTGATATGGTCCTTGACTAGTCTCTCAAAGCACTTCATGATGACGGATGTGAGTGCTACGGGGCGGTAGTCGTTTAGCTCAGTTACCTTAGCTTTCTTGGGAACAGGAACAATGGTGGCCCTCTTGAAGCATGTGGGAACAGCAGACTGGTATAGGGATTGGTTGAATATGTCCGTAAACACACCGGCCAGCTGGTCTGCGCATGCTCTGAGGGCGCGGCTGGGGATGCCGTCTGGGCCTGCAGCCTTGCGAGGGTTAACACGTTTAAATGTCTTACTCACTTCGGCTGCAGTGAAGGAGAGACCGCATGTTTCCGTTGCAGGCCGTGTCAGTGGCACTGTATTGTCCTCAAAGCGGGCAAAAAAGTTATTTAGTCTGCCTGGGAGCAAGACATCCTGGTCCGTGACTGGGCTGGGTTTCTTCCTGTAGTCCGTGATTGACTGTAGACCCTGCCACATACCTCTTGTGTCTGAGCCGTTGAATTGAGATTCTACTTTGTCTCTGTACTGGCGCTTAGCTTGTTTGATAGCCTTGCGGAGGGAATAGCTGCACTGTTTGTATTCAGCCATGTTACCAGACACCTTGCCCTGATTAAAAGCAGTGGTTCGTGCCTTCAGTTTCACACGAATGCTGCCATCAATCCACGGTTTCTGGTTAGGGAATGTTTTAATCGTTGCTATGGGAACGACATCTTCAACGCACGTTCTAATGAACTCGCACACCGTATCAGCGTATTCGTCAATGTTGTTGTCTGACGCAATACGTCAACAAAACTAAGGAGATGATTGTGGACTTCAGGAAACAGCAGAGGGATCACCCCCATCCACATCGATGGAACAGTAGTGGAGAGGGTAGCAAGTTTTAAGTTCCTCGGCATACACATCACAGACAAACTGAATTGGTCCACTCACACAGACAGCATCGTGAGGAAGGCGCAGCAGCGCCTCTTCAACCTCAGGAGGCTGAAGAAATTCGGCTTGTCACCAAAAGCACTCACAAACTTCTACAGATGCACAATCGAGAGCATCCTGGCGGGCTGTATCACCGCCTGGTATGGCAACTGCACCGCCCTCAACCGTAAGGCTCTCCAGAGGGTAGTGAGGTCTGCACAACGCATCACCGGGGCAAACTACCTGCCCTCCAGGACACCTACACCACCCGATGCTACAGGAAGGCCATAAAGATCATCAAGGACATCAACCACCCGAGCCACTGCCTGTTCACCCCGCTGTCATCCAGAAGGCGAGGTCAGTACAGGTGCATCAAAGCTGGGACCGAGAGACTGAAAAACAGCTTCTATCTCAAGGCCATCAGACTGTTAAACAGCCACCACTAACATTGAGTGGCTACTGCCAACACACTGTCAATGACACTGACTCTACTCCAGCCACTTTAATCATGGGAATTGATGGGAAATGATGTAAATATATCACTAGCCACTTTAAACAATGCTACCTTATATAATGTTACTTACCCTACATTGTTCATCTCATATGCATACGTTGATACTGTACTCTATATCATCGACTGCATCCTTATGTAATACATGTATCACTAGCCACTTTAACTATGCCACTTGGTTTACATACTTATCTCATATGTATATACTGTACTCGATATCATCTACTGTATCTTGCCTATGCTGCTCTGTACCATCACTCATTCATATATCCTTATGTACATATTCTTTATCCCCTTACACTGTGTATAAGACAGTAGTTTTTTTGGAATTGTTAGTTAGATTACTTGCTCGTTATTACTGCATTGTCGGAACTAGAAGCACAAGCATTTCGCTACACTCGCATTAACATCTGCTAACCATGTGTATGTGACAAATAAAATTTGATTTGATTTGATTTGATTTGATTTGATTTGACTGTAAACTCTCCTTCCAGACTCATATTAAACATTTCCAATCCAAAATGAAATCTAGAATCAGCTTCCTATTTCGCAACAAAGCCTCCTTCACTCACGCCGCCAAACATACCCTCGTAAAACTGACTAGCCTACCATTCCTCGACTTCGGCGATGTCATTTACAAAATAGCCTCCAACACACTACTCAGCAAATTGGATGTAGTCTATCACAGTGCCATCCGTTTTGTCACCAAAGCCCCATATACCACCCACCACTGTGACCTGTATGCTCTCGTCAGCTGGCCCTCACTACATATTCGTCTCCAGACCCAATGACTCCAGGTTATCAAAAAGTATTTTCTAGGTAAAGCTCCACCTTATCTCAGCTCACTGGTCACCATAACAACACCCACCCATAGCACGCGCTCCACAAGGTATATCTCACTGGTCATCTCCAACGCCAACACCTCCTTTGGCCGCCATTCCTTCCAGTTCTCTGCTGCCAATGACTGGAACGAATTGCAAAAATCGCTGAAGTTCGAGACTGATATCTCCCTCACTAACGTTAAGCATCAGCTATCTGCGCAGTTTACCGATTGCGGCAGCTGTACACAGCCCATCTGTAAATAGCCCATCCAACTACCTACCTCATCCCCATATTGTTTTTATTTACTTTTTTTGTTGCTCTTTTGCACACCAGTATTTCTACTTGCACATCATCATCTGCACATCTATCACTCCAGTGTTCATTTGCTAAATTGTATTTATTTTGCTACTATGGCCTATGTATTGCCTTACCTCCTTACTCCATTTACACATATTGTATATAGATTTTTCTATTGTGTTATTGACTGCACTTTTGTTTATCCCACGTGTAACTCTGTGTTGTTTATTGTCGCACAGCTTTGCTTTATCTTGGCCAGGTCGCAGTTGTAAATGAGAACTTGTTCTCAACTGGCCTACCTGGTTAAATAAAGGTAAAATGAATACAAATAAAAAGTATATTTTAGCAATTCAAAGTATTTTACTGGGTGACTTTCATTTTTACTTGAGTCATGTTCTATTAAGGTATCTTTACTTTTACTCAAGTATGATAATTGGGTACTTTTTCCACCACTGGTTATTATTATATAATGCTTCATGTGAGAGGTTATAGGCCTACATTCGTGTCCATATTTCAGTTACTATTCCATTTAACCCGTATGAATTTAAATGAGGAATATTTAGTTCATTCACGTATACAGGGATACTCGTGATCGGTATATCAAAGGTGCATGTAAACAGCTTATCCCGAAAATGGTGCCGAAGAGGATGGCTGACGTTTTACATGCCTGTAATCAATTGTGCTTTTTGTTCATTTTTGCGTTGTTTTTGTAACTATTTTTAACTTATTTTGTACATAATGTTGCTGCGTCCGTCTCTTATGACCGAAAATAATTTATGGACATCAGAACTGGGATTACTCACCACGGACTGGAAGAAGCTTTTCCCTTTAATCAGTCTGAAACAACTCTGGTGGGAAAATGTGCATATTGTTTTTATGCAGTTTTCAGAATATTTGCATGACAATCTGTCATCAATTGGATGAAAACCTAGATACTGAAAGTATGAAACAGTCCGCAAAGCATGAAGAAATTACTATGCAAAGCAGGATTTAGAGCCAATGAAAATTTGCTACAGTTCCTCACATTACTAAAAACTAGGCAGGACAAAGACATGGTTGTGAAGTGAAAGTAGCTTTCCTTGCTAACTCACACACACAACTACTGAAATCTGACATGTTTGGAGTCTATTTATTTTAGAGTATTTTAATTGCACACTTGAATCCATTCAATAACAAAAGAGAGAATAAAAATACATTATATGCAAAAAGAAAAACCCACACATGGTTTATTCCCTTTCTCATTGTATTGATAACACATTTTAAAGAATTGACACAAGGACATGTTTTGCATTATCAAATGCATGTCAGAATGTGATTCCATCAAAATAATTTATAGTAGGACTAACATAATAATGTTAGAAACCAAATATCAACAGTCTGATAAAGCTCCTTTGACATGATGCTCTACAATACGTCTTCTTGTTTGTCTCCCTACCATCAGACTCTGTTTCTCCCCTCTCAGCCTCTCTGACGTTCTGTCTCCACCTTCCACCAGCATGTGCCAAATACTCAGACTGTTCACAGCCAGAAACGTATGTTACACAACAGGGGACAGGCACCAATGGCAAGCAAGCACAGAAAAGATTGGTGCTGAGAGGTCATTTTAGGTTGTTGTTTTTTAAATGCATATTTACAAGTAGATTTAAACTAAAATGTTATCCAATAAAGTTAGGGGTTCAACAGCAAAGCTGGGAAAGGTGATGAGGAGAGAAAGCATGAAGCTACTGTAGACTATTGAGGTGCACCCTAGCAGCTCTGTGAGAATCAGCCTGAATTAACTAAAATAATTAATCGTTGTTCTCCCGTTTGAAGTCTTCACTGTTGCATTAAAATCATCCACTGCATTTCACACAACTGTATATATTTATTCATTCATGTATTTAGCTACTTTATTACCTGTACATGAGCAGGGAGAGTCTATTATAGACCCTGCCTATGGGAAGCAGACAGCAGAAAATATGTTAACATAGACACGGAGTGTACAAAATATAATGTACACCTGCTCTTTCCATGACATAGACTGGCAAGTTTAATCAAATCAAATCAAATTGCATTTGTCACATGCGCCAAATACACCAGGTGTAGACCTTACAGTGAAAGGTCTGGGTAGTCATTTGATTAGATGTTCAGTAGTCTTATGGCTTAGGGGTAGAAGCTGTTTAGAAGCTTGGACCTAGACTTGGTGCTCCGGTACCGCTTGCCGTGCGGTAGCAGAGAGAACAGTCTATGACTAGGGTGGCTGGAGTCTTTGACCATTTTTAGGGTCTTCTTCTGACACCGCCTGGTGCAGAGGTCCTGGATGGCAGGAAGCTTGGCCCCAGTGATGTACTGGGCCGTACACACTACCCTCTGTAGTGCCTTGCGGTCGGAGGCCGAGCAGTTGCCATACCAGGCAGTGATGCAACCAGTGATGCTCTCGATGGTGCAGATGAAGAACCTTTTGAGAATCTGAGCACCCATGCCAAATCTTTTCAGTCTCCTAAGGGGGAATAGGTTTTGTCGTGCCCTCTTCACGACTGTCTTGGTGTGCTTGGACCATGTTAGTTTGTTGGTGATGTGGATACCAAGGAACTTGAAGCTCTCAACCTGCTCCACTACAGCCCCGTCGATGAGAATGGGCGCATGCTCGGTCCTCCTTTTCCTGTAGTCCAGGTGAAAGCTATGATCCCTTAAATGATGTCACTTGTTAAATCCACTTCAATCAGTGTAGATGAAGGAGAGGAGACAGGTGAAACAATTATTTTCAAGCCTTGAGAGGATTGTGTATGTGTGCCATTCAGAGTGTGAATGGGTGAGATATAAGGTTTCAATGCTGTTGAACGGGTATTTTAGTTGGTGCCAGGTGCACCAGTTTGCGTCAAGAACTATAACACTGCTGTTTTTTTTAATGCTCAACCATTTCTCTTGTGTATCAAGAACGGTGCACCACCCAAATGAAATCCAGACAATTTGACTCATGGTTAATTAAGGTGTCCTTAATTTTTTGTACACTCAGTGTAGTTATTCAATAAAGCTGTATCTCAAACAACATTAACTTACTTATAAGAATTTGTTGTAAGAACTGAACAATCAATTCTATATTAGGCTATAGGACGAAAAGAGTAACCATCAATCAAAAATGAAAAGTTGGAATTTATAGTCCGCACACGTCTTAACCTTGAATTCTTACTGTAAATCACGTGATGGTGACTAAACGACAGTTTGGCTGTTGAGTTTCATTTTCATCTTTGCAACTTCCTCAAAAATGGTGAGTAAGCTTTTTTGCACCGTCTGTTGAGAAGAAAAACGGGACTAAACGGCAAAAATGAACAATTGAACACACTATCTTGTATCCATCTATCGATTTTGCCAAAACACCTCGAAATCCATTCAAGAGTTTTGACGCGCAGGAACGCGCGCACCTAAAAGGCTATAAGGAAACCATATTTCATTTCAGAATTGGTTCAAATTATGTTAGGATCAGGGTTTTAATAAGGTATGGGTCAGTATTATGTTTTGCAGGTCAGAAGTGTCCTAATAGCCTCTGTCCCCGTGCGCAGAAACGTCTATGCAAATATTAGGTGTAGTCTACTATATTTGCTCAGTCCTCTTAAAAACGTAGCTATTTCAGTAAATCATTTGGCTAATTTCAAATTAATATGAACCTTCTAATGAGTTTTCATAATAGCAGTATCAGTTATTGTATAGGCCAAGTGATCTATTTAATGGTTATGACGTCATCTTTCTCATGACAGGACGCTGAACAACAGAAGAAGTAAGCCTTACCATATTCACTATTAACATGAAGTCTTCTTTTGATATTTCAATATATTAAATAATTGCACACTTATTTATTTAATAAAAATCTTGTTCTGTCATAACTGACAAAAAATATATATATTTTAGGGCAGAAGAATTTCTATTGTCTGGAGCAAGTTTTAGGACAAATGCCTTCAGAATCATCAACATAATGATTAAACTATGCAAAGACAAGCCTGGCTGTAAGGTGCATGTGGATGAGGTATGTATGCATTTGAAGGTGTCATTGGATAGTTTATCTTCTTTTCCTGCATAAAACAACCTCAAAAAATATGAATGAATGGATGGATGGATGGATAGAGTCATCCAGAAATTAGGGTTATGCATCCAAAGAGACAATCATTTAATTTGTACTTCTCATAGCAAACCTGTGTTTGTCTCTAAGATTCTCCACAGCATCTTCTTCTTAGGTTTCATTCATAAACCCCAACAATGCACCCCCAACGATATCCTTGGTGAACTTATGCCTGAAATGGAGAGGATTTTCCCGAGACCATTTGAGAATTACACAAGTAAACTGCCCAAACGGACTCCGTTCTCCTCTGTGCTGGATATGGTAAGTGTTGTGTTGATGAATGCTTTTTATTATTATACCGTATTAATTCAACTGAGAAAGGACAAACCTTCAATGACTTCAATGCTATATGCAGCAACAATGTCATACTCGTTTGGACCAGACAGCATCAGATAGATGGCATACCAGTAGAGAGACAGAGGGGTGCTGTTTTACTCGCTTGGATGCTTTCTCCTGTGCGATACTGTACATTCAGCGTCTTGCGAATTGACGGAAAACCCTTTTTTTCTTTTTGGGGATTTTACCTGACCTGTCTTTTGACGTCTGTTGTCATCTACTCCCAGGTGGTCTCCTTGCTTGGACCAGACAGTGAGATCAATATACTGGAGAGACTGAAGGAAATCGCCAATATCATGTCAGAAGCCAAGAGTAAATACCAGTTCACCTCCTCGACCATCTGTGTCTCTCAAAGGAAGGATGTTCAAAGAAGTTACTATGGAGCGTCCATGTCCTGCACGGGGAAGAAAGGACAGATTATGATCGCTGTGTCCTGTCTGTGTACCTGGCACTACAGTGTATCCAATGCCGTGATGACATACAAGCCAGATAAGAACAAGAGAAATAACTTTGATGGCACCATGAAACTACAAGGACATGTAAAGTGCCAGGCTTCCAATGTGAAGAGTGGGGAGGAGATGTCTCCTTGCAGGTCCTGTGGTCATCTTTTTGGTCTGAAGGAACCAAGCAATCAGATGTGGCCCTATGGGAACTGCGCAGAGGCAGAGAGCTTGAGCAAACTGCTCTATGGAGAGGAAGAGATTGTTAAGAATGTAGTACCATCAGTTGATTGCAAAATGCGAGAGCAAGTGGTGAAGGAGGTAAAGGCTCACCTGGAAGAGATGCTCAAAGAGTCAGAATTTCAATGGGATTCTTCCTATTACATTCCACAGTAGATTGTCAGAGAAACGCATGTGCGCACACGCACACACACACTAAGTTTACAGATATACAGATGCACATTCCTACTGTGACACACAGATCCAAAACATATAATCATAGCTTGGTGCGGGGCTAGCAACATGTGATTTGTGTCTGACAGCTAGCATTGAAACATTGCCAAAGCAGTGAACCACTCTGTGCATGTAGTATACAGTATAACTGCTAGGCTATAGCTATCGGCTCTTATCAATGACATCTGTGAGGTAGATGGTTCTTTTAGAAGGGGACCGTTGTTTAGAGTACCTCATGGAGATACCTGAAATTGAATTTAATATTCTAGTCTAGACAAAGCATTTAACATATATATATTTTTAAAGATGATTTTAATTGGAATTTTAAACTTTATTTCTGTATACTCTAGTTATTAATGCACATTTTACTAATCTGTAACAAATTACTAATACTGTAAACATTGGTGTGAATTCATGTCTGGGTTGATTTCTAGCTATGTGAGGAATTCATCTAATAAAGGAACTTAAATTGTAACCATTGTAATGTAGCCTATGTTGTCATTTGTGTGTGTGACAGAGAGATTTTCAGTGCTTACTGTTCTTAGTTTGCAAACGGAAGGGTGAAGAGAGTTGAAATAGCAGAACAAAAAAACAGGATGCTGATAAAGTGAAGTGCAATTATTCATGGTATTGTGTATTGGTATATTGAAGTGAATATACTGTATGTGTGTGGGAAGAGAAATTTCCTAAGATTAATAAAAACATAAGGTTAACAACCTGCATGAATAAATTGCAGTTACTTATATGACACATGGATATGGAAAGACCAAGGGCTTTATTTTCGGCTGCCGCTGAGGTGCAAGTGTCAAACGCACTTTAGTTTGCTATTTTATCAAGTAAAAACTGGCGCACTGGCATTTTCCACCCTTTTCGCCAGGTTTGGCAATTTTCCTCCCTCAGTCTCCCCTATTCTGCTCCTCCATCTCTGTACCTCTCCCTCTTTTCTTCTTCCCTCTCTACCCTCATACTCCCTACCTCTCTCCCTCTTCCTCCATCTCTCCACCTCTCACTTTCTCCCTCCGTAACTCCTCCCCCATGTCAAAGAACAGTCAGAAATAATTCTAGTTTATATAAAGAACTGAAGTTGAGGGTCTGTTAGACCCTTTTTACTTTCTCTATTTGTATGTTCTCCTTTCCCTCTCTCTTGATCTTGAGGTAGAGATCATATGATGGGACTCCAGCTGATTGGAGACGCATAGTCACACACGCATACACACACACGCGCATACACACGGTGCTCAAACTCAGTTTCTATTCCAAAAAAAGGATTGAGCCCATACCATGCCTCAGTGATGGCAAACACAAAGCTCAATGTGTCTGTGTCTGCCTCTCTGTTGTGGCATCCTAGGAAAGGGAATTTCCCGTTGAAGTAGAGGAGAGTGCTGATTGACTGAGCTATCTGGGGGCTCACCAATGGAGTTATGCCATTGGCCATTTGCTAGATTGGCCTGATACTGACACCCCGCCTCAGCACCCTTCCCCCTCTCCCTCTCTCTACTTTCTCCACCCTCCTATTCACTGTTCTCTTCTCCCATTCCATCTCTCCCATACAATTTTTCCAGAAACGACAATGATCTACCAAGTATAAACCAGTCTTCTATCCCAGTAACAGTCACTAGAAATAGGAACGCTTGGTGAAAACTATACTGTATAGAGAATAAGAGGGAAGAAACAAAACTACACTACCCTAGTAAAAACATCCTATAGGACTAGTAATTTATAGGACGAGTGATATTTTTTCAATAGGATCCTATATAATTCTCACAATCCTATAGGATTTGTGTCACCTGTATCAGAATCCTATTGGAATTCTACTGGAGTGTGTTTTTTCCTATTGGGAATCAAAAGTAGTCATATTAAACCCTAGGATTTTGTATCAACGCTATCAGAATTGGACTACTTATTTTCCAATGTGAAATCAAAAGTAATCCCATTTGAACCTCTTTAACTTTTAACTTTTATTCATTTTTTTTTCAACAGTACATAACATGCACATACAAACACTCAACAACATCAACAACATTCCAATTGCCCAGACCCACCTGCTCACATCTCCCATCTCCAGCACCCATCACTCTCCGCCACATGGCCTCAAACTGCACCATTTTATTTCTCTCCATCGACCATGCACTTTCAACATTTAGATAATAAAGCATTTGACCTTTCCATTGTGGAGGATGGAGGATTGGTTGATTTCCAGTTTTTAAGTATGTTTTTCCTGCTGATTGATGAGAAGAGTATCGTCCAGCCCATCAAAGTTGCCCATCCCTGCTCTAGGTCTCTGCGTGACCTTTCAAAGTCACTGCAACCTCATATGCCATGTCTTGAAAGATGCAGACAGGCAGACAGACAGATTAAAAGTACATTTATTCTATAGGTCCAAACTCCACTATGGCCAAGACCAAAGAGCTGTCAAAGGACACCAGAAACAAAATTGTAGACCTGCACCAGGCTGGGAAGACTGAATCTGCAATAGGTAAGCAGCTTGGTTTGAAGAAATCAACTGTGGGAGCAAATATTAGGAAATGGAAGACATACAAGACCACTGAAAATCTCCCTCGATTTGGGGCTCCACGCAAGATCTCACACCGTGGGGTCAAAATGATCACAAGAATGGTGAGCAAAAATCTCAGAACCACACGGGGGGACCTAGTGAATGACCTGCAGAGAGCTGGGACCAAAGTAACAAAGCCTACCATCAGTAAACACACTACGCCGCCAGGGACTCAAATCCTGCAGTGCCAGACGTGTCCCCCTGCTTAAGCCAGTACATGTCCAGGCCCATTTGAAGTTTGCTAGAGAGCATTTGTACGATCCAGAAGAAGATTGGGAGAATGTCATATGGTCAGATGAAACCAAAATATAACTTTTTGGTAAAAACTGAACTTGTCGTGTTTGGAGGACAAAGAATGCTGAGTTGCATCCAAAGAACACCATGCCTACTGTGAAGAATGGGGGTGGAAACATAATGCTTTGGGGCTGTTTTTCTGCAAAGGGACCAGAACGACTGATCCGTGTAAAGGAAAGAATGAATGGGGCCATGTATCGTGAGATTTTGAGTGAAAACCTCCTTCCATCAGCAAGGGCATTGAAGATGAAACGTGGCTGGGTCTTTCAGCATGACAATGATCCCAAACACACCGCCCGGGCAACGAAGGAGTGGCTTCGTAAGAAGCATTTCAAGGTCCTGGAGTGGCCTAGCCAGTCTCCAGATCTCAAACCCATAGAAAATCTTTGGAGGGAGTTGAAAGTCCGTGTTTCCCAGCAACAGCCCCAAGACATCACTGCTCTAGAGGAGATCTGCATGGAGGAATGGGCCAAAATACCAGCAACAGTGTGTGAAAACCTTGTGAAGACAGAAAACGTTTGACCTCTGTCATTGCCAACAAAGGGTATATAACAAAGTATTGAGATAAACTTTTGTTATTGACCAAATACTTATTTTCCACCATAATTTGCTAATAAATTCATTAAAAATCCTACAATGTGATTTTCTGGATTTTTTTCTCATTTTGTCTGTCATAGTTGAAGTGTACCTATGATGAAAATTACAGGCCTCTCTCATCTTTTTAAGTGGGAGAACTTGCACAATTGGTGGCTGACTAAATACTTTTTTGCCCCACTGTAGTTATCATTTGGTAGAGGGTGTAAAAGAGCCTGGCTGATTTTCTTTTGTGGCTGGCAGTTGGCATGAACCAATTTATCCTCGTAAATTGCGACCTCTCCTATAAACAATAAGTGGTGGATTTTTAAATTCAGCCGGCAAAGCTGGGTCCGATGATAAGATATGCCAGTGTTTCTTGACCACACCTCCCACTTTTCGCGAGTTCAAAGTATATGTGGTTGTGAACATTATGGATTGTTCGTTAGCGGGTCTTTTTTGTAGCAGTTCATCTCATGTTTTTCCCTAATGCCAAATTAAGAGCTTCATCCACACATTGTGGCGAATAGCCTCTTCTTAGAAACCTAATGCTCATCTCCGCTGCTTTTTCTAGATAATCCTCTGTGGAGTGGCATATACGGCGCAGTCTGAAAAACTGGCTTCTTGGAAGTCCTCTTTTTAATGGCTCGGGATGGAAGCTGTCCCCCTGTAAAAGAGTATTTCTGTCCGTTTCTTTTCTATACAGAGTTGTAAACGGGGTTCCATTTGATTTCTCAATCCACATATCGAGGTAAATGAACACGTTGAGTGTCACATTCAACAGTGAATTTGAGATTGGGGTCAATGTCATTGAGTAGTGCCATAAAATCTGACAACTCTTTTTCAGTTCCTTCCCATATGCAAAAAATGTCGTTAATATATTGATACAGCTTCAGGACTTTATTCAAAAATGGATTTTCGTTTTCATTATTAACAAAACGTTCTTCACAAAGACCTGCATAAAAGTTAGCATAACTCGGAGCGAATGTGGAACCCATCGATGTTCCATTCGTTTGGAGGTAGTATTCATCATCAAACCTAAAATAGTTATACGTCAAAACATATTCGGCTCTAGAATAAAGTTTGTTGGTGGATATTCATTGGTATCTCTGTCTCCCAAATAGTGTGCTAGTGCTGCCAGCCACCCCACATGGGGAATGCTGGTATATACGTAGATTCTCGACATCTAATGTGACCAAAATAGTCTTATTTTAAACCCGCTATTGGTGAGATCTTGTTTATGAAGTCTATAGAGTCTTTTACATATGATGGAAATGCTTACACATGACTTTTAATAAAAGAGTACAAAGTTTGACAATGGCTCTAGCATTGAGCCTGTTCCTGCAACCACTGGTCTGCCTGGATAATTGCCTTGTTGTTTTTTAGGTTTGTGTAATTTTGGTAAAATGTACAGGCATGAACGTATGGCACATTTGCAGCAAATATATTCATATTCAGGTTTTGAGATCAGGTTGTTTAATAGGGCTCCAGATTAGAGCATATTTCCCTTTGGAACACCTGTGTGGGATCAACACTCCGTTTTCTATAGAAACGTTCATTACTGAGTCTCTGAATTTCTTTATATTTTTCATCGTCTAAACAACCTCTGCACCCCCTTTGTCTGCAGGTTTAATAACCAAAGATGAATCTTTCACTAATTCCTTAAGTGCCTGTTCTTCTGTTCTAGTGAGATTCTTCTGAATATGGTTTGTTTGTCTCATATATACTGACATGGATTCTTGTTCGACTAACCTACAACGGGTATTAATCGAGGACTTGTTAACCATGGGCCACACAAGCTCACAGAACGGGACCGCTGAAGTGCATAGAAATCATCTGTCCTCACTACCGAGCTCCAAGCTGCCTTTGGAAGCAACGTCAGCATAATAACTGTTTGTCGGGAGATTCATGAACGCTACCTGCCCCAATTAATAGTGCCAACTGTACATTTTGGTGGAGGAGGAATAATGGTCTGGATCTGTTTTTCATGGGTTGGGCCCCTTAGTTCCATTAAAGGGGTATCTTAAGTCTACAGCATACAATGACATTCTAGAAGATTCTGGGCTTCGAACTCTGTGGCAACAGTTTGGGGAAGGCCCTTTCCTGTTTCAGCATGACAATGCCCCCATGCACAAAGCAAGGTCCATGCAAAAATGGAGACCTGACTTCAACCCCATTGAACATCTTTGGAATGAATTGGAATGCTGACTGCGAGCTAGGCCTTATTGGCCAACATCAGTGCCTGACCTCACTAATGCTGTCATGGCTGAATGGAAGCAAGTCCCCACAGCAAGGTTCTGACATCTCGTGGAAAGTCTTTCCAGAAGAGTGGCGGCTGTTATAGCAGCAAAGGTGGGGACCAACTCCCTATTAATGCCAATGATTTTTGAATGAGATGTTTGACTTGCAGATGTCCACTTACTTCTCGTTGTGTAGTGTAGCTATTAGCAAAGTCACTGTCAAGGGGGGCAGAATGGGATTCAATCAAAATAATTTATTGCAGGATTAATTATGTTAGTAACCAAATATCAACAGTCTGCTAAAGCTCCTTTGACATGATGCTCTTGTTTGTCTCCCTGCCAGGCTTCTTGTTTGCCTCCCTGCCAGCAGACTCTGTTTCTCAACCCTCAGCCTCTCTGACAGACTGTCTCCACCATGCGCCAAATACTCAGACTGTTCACAGCCAGTAACGTATGTGTGAAACAGTGGACAGGCAGGCCAGCCCTGAAAAGCATGGTGCTGAGGTCGTCATTTTAGGTAGGTTTTTGATGCATATTTACTTGTACATTTAAATTGAATTGTTATCCAATATAATTAGGGGTTCAACAGCGAAGCTGGGTGAAATCCTATTGTATTTGTTGGCATTCATTATGGCTTCAAGCAACAAAGCTGGTGAAACCCTATTGTATTTCTTCTGGTTCATTATTAAAATACTCGTTCTTCTTACGAGCAAAATTAACATACAAATTCCTGTGAGATGGTAAGGCCGCCAGTAGTTGACACCCTCTCATGCAATGCTTTGCCAATTGGCCACAAGGTGGCACTAATAATAGGCGATTTGAAATTGCAAACTTTGAAAGGTCACGCAGAGACCTAGAGCAGGGATGGGCAACTTTGATGGGGTTGGGGGTCAAAAGAAATCTGAACTCATCATGAGGGTCCACAGTTGCTCGCAGGTCTGCATACACACATCCATACCCACACCCACATAGCAAGCAAAACATTTTAGTGGTCCTCTCTTGATAGTGGATAAAATTGTACGTTTTACAGTTAATTTCATGCAGTTCTACTCATTTTGCCATGGGGCTGCGAGGAACATTTGCTGTTTTACAGCTAACTTCCTGCAATTCTACACATTTTGCCATAGGGTGGAGAGAAATTTTTAAATTTTTTTAATGATATTTGAGTGACACTGAGTAACAAAGGGTGCCTCCCGGCCGGTAATTCACCTATGATAACTAACTTAGCAATCTAAAAAATGTTAGCTGACATGGGACTAACTATCAGTGGCTAACATAACAAGAAAAAACTTCTGATGCACAGCCAAATTTCTAAATTGCGTCTTGTGTATTCTACTATTTTAACTCGCAACAATAAATTGAGATGCTTTTCCTACACTGCAGTCCAACTCATCCCAAACCATCTCAATTGGGTTGAGGTTGGGTGATTGTGGAGGCAAGGTCATCTGATGCAGCACTCCATCACTCTCCTTTGTCAAATAGCCCTTAAACATCCTGGAGGTGTGTTTTGGGTCATTGTCCTGTTGAAAAACAAATTTTAGTCCCATACGGCAAACCAGATGGGATGGCTTATCTCTGCAGATTTCTGTGGTAGCCATGCAGTTTAATTGTGCCTTGAATTCTAAATAAATCACTGACAGTGTCACCAGCAAAGCACCCACATACCTCCTCCATGCTTCATGGTGGGAACCACACATGCAGAGATCATCCGTTCACCTACTCACAAAGACACAGTGGTTAGAACCAAAAATCTATCATTTGGACTCATTAGACCAAAGGACAGATTACCACCGGTCTAATGTCCATTGCTCGTGTTTCTTGGCCTAAGAAAGTCTCTTCTTATTATTGGTGTCCTTTAGCAGTGGTTCCTTTTCAGCAATTCGACCATGAAGGCCTGATTCACGCAGTCTCCTCTGAACATTTGATGTTGAGATGTCTGTTATTTGAACTCTGTGAAGCATTTATTTGGGCTGCAATTTCTGAAGCTGATGGTTTTTGCGACTGCACTTGAAGAAACTTTAAAAGTTCTTGAAATTTTCCTGATTGACTGAGTTTCATATGTTAAAGTAATGATGGACTGTCGTTTCTCTGCTTATTTGAGCTGTTCTTGCCATAATATTTTTTACCAAATAGGGCTTCTGTATTAACACATTTTTTTGGTTACTACATGATTCCATATGTTATTTCATAGTTTTGATGTCTTCACGATTATTCTACAATGTAAAAATAAAGTAAAACCTTTGAATGAGTAGGTATGTCCAAACTTTTGACTGGTTCTGTAAATAGTAATTACACTACCAAAGATATGTGGACACCTGATCGTCGAGCATCTCATTCCAAAACCATGGGCATTAATATGGAGTTGGGTCCCCCCTTTGCTGCTATAACAGCCCCCAGGTTAACTGCCTGTTCAGGGGCAGAATGACAGATTTGTACCTTGTCAGCTCAGGGATTAGAACTTGCAACCTTTCGGTTACTAGTCCAACGCTCTAACCACTAGGCTACCCTGCCGCCCGAACCATGAAAAGCAGCCCCAAACCATAATTCAAACCACCAAACTTTACAGTTGGCACTATTCATTGAGGCAGGTAGCGTTCTCCTGGCTTTCCCAAAACCAGATTTGTCCGACGGACTGCCAGATGGTGAAGCGTAATTAATTCATAAGATCAACCATGATGGCTTTTCCACCATTTTGAATTTTGTAATTTAGATGCTTTTCACATCTCCTCCAGAACCACAGGGCTGATCTGAATGGCACGACAATGGGCCTCAGGATTTTGTCATAGTATCTCTGTGCATTCAAATTGCATTCATAAAATGCGTTCATTGTCCATAGCTTATGCCTGTCGGCCCATACCATAACCCCACCGCCACCATGGGGCACTCTGTTCATAATGTTGACATCAGCAAACCGCTCGTCCACACAATGCCATACACGTGGTCTGCAGTTGTGAGACAGGTTGGACGTGCTGCCGAATTCTCTAAAACAACGTTGGAGGTGGCTTATGGTAGAGAAATTAACATTAAATAATCAGCATGCCAATTCCACTCTCCTTCAAAACTTGATACATCTGTGGCATTGTGTTGTGACACAACTGCTCATTTTAGAGGCCTTTTATTGTCTCCAGCACAAGGTGCACCTGTGTAATGATCATGCTGTTTAATCAACTTCTTGATATGCCACACCTGTCAGGTGGATGGATTATCTTGGTAAAGGAGAAATGTTCACATACCTGTGTTACGGATACAAGTATCCGTGAAAATCATCACTCCCCAATCAGTCAACAATCAATCATCAATCAGAAGACACACCTCCTCCTGTTTCCTACCCTATCACAGTTCCTTTCCCTTGGTTTAAAAACCCCAACAGTTGTTTGCTCTAGAGCTCAATCTCTCTGTAAATGCCATGTATGTAGATCTCTGTGTTTCACTCTCTCTTTGTGTCTTAACCTCTCTTTTGTTTGAGCACCTCCAAATCACTTTGTCATCTCCTGTGAGTATTGTTTTTGGTTATGGTGTTTGTTTGATTGCTGGTGGGAAAAGGGGAAACCAAGACAAGTCGCCCATGGGCATACACTACCCGTAGGTAGACTTAGTTAAAAACACTAGTTAGAACTGGGCGGACCACCCACTGTATTTTTGGTTAGTTAGCTGTTGTTAAAATAGGCTAGTCTAGCTTAGGGGTGTTTTGGATGCTTATTGTTTCTTTCCTTGGGTCCAGCTCAGCCCCTTTTCCTGCTCCCCCATTACCGTGTGTTTTACAATAAACCCGGAGTTTGACGGTATAATTTCAGTTGTCGTGGTTATTTCGTTCACACTTTTACTTTGTCACAAATATAATTTGCATGAGTTATGTTACGGGTCTCATTACCATCCCCCCCTAGACTGTCGGGCCAAAAGGGATTCGTAACATAAGTGGGGGCTCATCCGGGATCTGTCATAACTGACACCCATGCCGCTCATGTAGATTGTTGTAGTGGTATAGTTCAGTGTTGAGCGTCATAGCTGAAGTAGCATTAGTGTTTGCTATTTTCTTTGGCTCTTGTGAAGTAGTTTAAGATGGCTACTTTTGATTTGAAATCCTTTTTGGATAACCCTTCGTGGGAGGTTTTAGGCGAGAGACTTTCCAGTTGGAGATGTGTAAAATTGAGGCAGAACGAGAACAGCGGCATTTAGATTTGGAGATGTGTAAAATTGAGGCAGAAAGAGAACGAGAACAGCGGCAGATGACGTTTAAAATGCGCCAGATGGAACTGGAGGCAGAGACAGCGAGGCTAGCCTCCGGGATGCCTCTTCGTGCCAAGCCGCCAACAGGTGTTGCTCTAATTCGTACGATTGTGAGGTCTGCAACAAAACAGGTGCCTCAGGGTAACTGCAGTTTGAAAGTCTCAGTCCCCGACCGCAGTTATGAACCATTCATTTTCGAGGGGTTTGTGTCCCTAACGAATGATGAAGCGTCTCAGCGACCGGTTAAAATCCTTCGAGATACTGGTGCGGCGCAGTCGTTTATATTGTCTGATGTGTTGCCCTTATCTGACGATACATACTGTGGTTCCAGTGTGTTAGTGCAGGGTATTGAAATGGGTTTTGTCCCAGTGCCATTGCACTTTGTGAAAGTACACTCTGAGTTAATCAGTGGAATATTCAGAGTGGGGGTACATCCTATGTTGCCAGTGAAAGGTGTGACCTTTATAATGGGTAACGATATTGCCGGAGGAAAGGTAGTACCCGTATTGGAAGTATTGGATAAAAGTGACCACTCTCTCTCGAATGAGTTGGCACAGAGTTATCCACATGTGTTCCCCGCTTGTGCTGTCACTTGTGCTCAGTCACGACAAGAGGGTGACGTGATAGATTTGTCAAACACTGTTCTGTTCAAAGAGGATGATCAAGAGGATGGATTGTGTGATACCTCTGAGAAGCTGATCACCTCTGACAAACAGCCCAGGAAAGAATCAAAGAACGTTGAACTTATTGCTGAGGCAATACAGTTACCAGTCACTCGTGAGCAGCTGATTGCTAACCAAAAGGTTGATGACAAGCTTTGCTAAATGTTTTTCTAGTGTTGTCTCATTGGAAGATGTAAAGATGAAGAACATGGCTTATTTCATTGATGGTAATCTCCTCATGCGTAAATGGAAATCCCATGTTGACGCGGGTGGAGATTGGAATGCTGTTTACCAAATCGTGATTCCTACAGCCTTTCGACAAAATGTGTTATCCCTTGCTCATGATCACCAGTGGTCTGGTCATTTAGGAATCACCAAGACTTATGATCGGATCCTTCGACATTTCTTTTGGCCGGGTTTAAAACAAGATGTGGCTCAGTTTTGTCGGACATGCCACACATGTCAGATAACAGGAAAACCAAATCGGGTTATTCCTCCCGCTCCTCTTGTCCCATACCTGTCATAGGTGAACCATTCGAGCATGTGGTGGTTGATTGTGTCGGACCGTTGCCGAAGACAAAATCGGGTAACCAGTTTTTGTTAACGATAATGTGTATGGCTACAAGATACCCCGAGGCCATTCCTCTGAGAAGGATTACAGCCCCGGTAGTGAGTAAAGCCTTAATAAAATTCTTCACGACATTCGGGTTACCTAAGGTGGTACAAAGCGATCAAGGTACCAATTTCCTATCCAAGCTCTTCAAGCAGGTGTTAAAATCCTTGTCAATTACGCACCGTGTGTCACGCGCATATCACCCAGAGTCTCAGGGTCCGCTTGAAAGATGGCATCAGACACTGAAGTCTATGCTACGTAAATATTGTTTGGAATCTGAGAAAGATTGGGATGAGGGAGTTCCTCTAGTTTTGTTTGCTGCTCGTGAAACTGTGCAGGAGTCCCTAGGTTTCAGCCCGGCTGAACTAGTGTTTGGTCATACAGTGAGAGAACCAATGAAAGTCCTTAAAGAACAGTTCTTGTCCCAAGAGTTGTGTACAGGAGACGAGAATGTGTTGGACTACGTTAGTCGCTTTCGTGAGCGCCTACACCAAGCTTGTGCTCTCGCAAAGGAAGCTCTGTCTTCCTCACAGAGAAGCATGACAAGACACTATGATAAAGAGGCTGTTTCTCGTCCACTACAGCCAGGTGACCAAGTACTGGTGTTATTACCTGTTCCAGGATCTTCACTGTCAGCTCGTTTCTCTGGTCCTTATTTGATTGAAAAGAAAATAAGTGAAACTATGTGCTTCAAACTCCTGATAGACAACGCCAATCTCGTGTGTGTCACATTAACATGTTGAAAGCTTATCACACCCGACCCATCACACAGTTAGATAGTTCAAAAACAGAGGAAGGTACTGCTGTCTCCTCTGTTACTACTGCTATCATAGTGGACTGTCATGATGATGATGATGATGATGGATTGGAGTTGCGCAACACTCAACAGCAGTGTGTTAGATTGCCCAACTCAGAAATGCTGCTGTCTATCCAGTCCGGTCTGGTTCATTTAACGGATGGACAGCCTAATGATATTGTGAGGCTACTACACAGTTTTCCATGTCTCTTTAATGACGTTCCTACTCGCACAAATGTGTTGGAACATGACATTAATGTTGGAAATGCTACACCTATCAAGCAACACCCATATCGTATCAACGCTTCCAAGAGGAAGATAATGAGGGATGAGGTGAAATATTTGTTGGAGAATGACCTGGCTACGCCAAGTTCCAGCCCTTGGAGTTCTCCTTGCATTTTGGTTCCTAAACCTGATGGTACGTCCAGGTTATGTACGGATTATCGAAAGGTAAATTCTGTCACAATGCCAGATTCGTTCCCGTTACCCAGACTGGACGACTGTATCGACACTATTGGTGCTGCTAAGTATGTAACTAAGTTGGACCTCTTAAAGGTTACTGGCAGGTTCCGTTAACTTCACGTGCTTCTGAGATTTCTGCCTTTGTGACCCCAGACAACTTCCTACAGTACTCAGTCATGGCTTTTGGGATGCGAAATGCACCAGCCACTTTCCAACGACTGGTTAACTCCGTATTAGCTGGCGTTCCTAATTGTAGTGCATACCTTGATGACCTAGTGATTTATTCGTCTGAGTGGTCAGATCATGTTGACTCGCTAAGGGTAGTATGTGAACGGTTGGCAGCTGCTTCTCTAACCCTGAACTTGGCAAAGTGCGAGTTTGGGAAGGCTACTGTTACCTATCTCGGTAAAGAGGTTGGCCATGGACAGGTGCGCCCTGTTGATGCCAAGGTCTTGGCTATAACTGCATTCCCTGCACCTACCACCAGACGAGAGCTACGCCACTTTTTAGGGATGGTTGGCTACTACCGTAGCTTCTGTAAAAATTTCTCTGCGGTAGTTGCTAGATCTCTGCGGTAGTGGCTAGATCATTTGTGGTCCCCTGATTGTAAGAGAGCTTTTGAATCAGCGAAAGCACTCTTATGTAGTACACCTGTACTTGCTGCTCCAGATTTTGAACAACCGTTCAAACTTGAGGTAGATGCTAGTGCCAGAGGTGCTGGTGCTGTTCTACTGCAGCAGGACAAGAGTGGAGTGGATCATCCGGTTTGTTATTTTTCACATAAATTTAATAAATGTCAAACTATGCGACAATAGAACAAGAAGCTCTTGCTTGTTGGCTCTGCAATACTTTGAAGTATACATTGGTTCCAGTGCCCTACCAGTGATTGTGTATACTGACCATAACCCCTTAGTTTTTCTCCACCGAATGTACAACCAGAACCAGCGCCTTATGCGTTGGGCGCTGATTGTACAAAATTATAATTTGGAGATCCATCACAAAAAGGGTTCAGATAATGTGTTGGCAGATGCTTTGTCTCGTGTGTAATAATTGTATGTTTTGCAAGGTTGTTGTGAGTATTCATTAATACTGTGGGTCGCAATCCCCCCTAGGGTTGCTCTTTTAAGGGTGGGAGTGTTACGGATACAAGTATCCTGTGTCTGTGTATCCTGTGTACTTTTCTCTCCTTCTCCCCTCACAGGTGAACATCATCACTCTCCAATCAGTCAACAATCAATCATCAATCAGAAGACACACCTCCTCCTGTTTCCTACCCTATCACAGTTCCTTTCCCTTGGTTTAAAAACCCCAACAGTTGTTTGCTCTAGAGCTCAATCTCTCTGTAAATGCCATGTATGTAGATCTCTGTGTTTCACTCTCTCTTTGTGTCTTAACCTCTCTTTTGTTTGAGCACCTCCAAATCACTTTGTCATCTCCTGTGAGTATTGTTTTTGGTTATGGTGTTTGTTTGATTGCTGGTGGGAAAAGGGGAAACCAAGACAAGTCGCCCATGGGCATACACTACCCGTAGGTAGACTTAGTTAAAAACACTAGTTAGAACTGGGCGGACCACCCACTGTATTTTTGGTTAGTTAGCTGTTGTTAAAATAGGCTAGTCTAGTTTAGGGGTGTTTTGGATGCTTATTGTTTCTTTCCTTGGGTCCAGCTCAGCCCCTTTTCCTGCTCCCCCATTACCGTGTGTTTTACAATAAACCCGGAGTTTGACGGTATAATTTCAGTTGTCGTGGTTATTTCGTTCACACTTTTACTTTGTCACAAATATAATTTGCATGAGTTATGTTACGGGTCTCATTACCATCCCCCCCTAAGACTGTCGGGTCAAAAGGGATTCGTAACAACCTGTTTGTGAGCAAATGTGTGCACAAAATGAGAGAAATAAGCTTTTTGTGCCTATGGAACATTTCTGTGATCTTTTATTTCAGCTCATGAAACATGGGATTAACACTTTGCATGTTGCGTTTTATATATTTTTCAACGTATAGCACTTGATCTGTTACTCAGTGTTGAAAATGAAAGTTTTGTGAAATTGTGATTCCTAGGATTTGTGTGTGGTGTCAATCTGACTAATTTTTGTAACTACTTATTTTGTTCCCCCTGTTATTCAAAGGTGCTGTCAGGTGAAACTTTCACATCCAAAGCTACAGATGGCGAGACGGAGAAGTTTGTCATAAGGTTGCTGCAGCTTGCACCAGACCTAGACGGAGGCAGAAAGGAGAGGACCAAACACAGCCAGGAGAGTGCGGATAGACCCAGAGACTGATGCATTTACATACATTTTTAAAGGATAAATGCCAACACTTTGAACATTATCTGGAAATAATGGACTACTTGGTACTGCCTGAGTTTATTAGCACCAGATAATGTATAGAGTGGAGGCGTTTATCCCGCTTATACCAGGGTTGCCAAAGAAACAAGCACACATTTACCGGTAAAATGTTTTCATTTATATTTTAATAAGTAAATTCATCCTTTCATCCTGTCACTAAATCTGGTTAGTTCTATCAATTAGCTTGCTAGAGAAGCGGGCTGGTCGTTCATTCTCTTTGTTTGATTGCTAAGCTGGTTGGCAATGTTCTTATCCCTTGCTTGCTAGCTAGCCAACTACGTCTAACAAAGTCACTGTTTGACTGTTAAATGACGAGACAGAGGCTTTGATGCGAGTAACCAGTCTTGTTCAGTACATGACAACACATCCGGGTATCTCAAGCACCCCGGTAAAACACAAGAATTGCAGTAATAAACATTTACCAACAGATGGCATCACTGTGCCATCTTACACCCATAACATCTTCCATTTAATAAAATAGGACAGGAGGTGTCAATTCACTAACAAAACAAACCTAGTAACAATTTCCAACATGAACAGTTTAGTAATGTTTTTTTTTTTTTCAGGTAACAACACATTTTGATATTCTCTTCACTTTTATCTCTGTCAACAATCCCTGATGGGAAACCTACAGATTAAGTATTTTTGGTGGCTGGGACAGACTCCCGCAGTGTGAAAAGACAGGGGGCTTGTCTGCGAGGACTGCGGGTTCCCGCACAGGCGTGTCACCTGAATGTCGGTAAGGGGAGAGTTGATGGGCGAGAGAGCGGCCGACCTGTGATCCCCTGGCTCTTCGCCCAGTGCCTCAGGCCCCATGTGACTTGCTGGGATTCTGTCTTTTGTCATGCGACCCCTTTGACCATCAGGGTTCTGAGTAGGTGCTGGCTCAGCAATCCGAAGGTCAACCCTGTTACGACGGTACAGCGATCCATTCACTTCGACCAAGTAGGAGCGTGGTGCCACTTTCTGTACACAGGATCCGAGTCTCCAGAGGCCTGTCCGGTCCCCTGGTAGTGGCTTCATTCGCACCGTTTCACCCACCCTGAGCTCAGGTAAGTCTTTTGCTGATTTGTCGTAGATGAACTTGGAGACCTGTCTTCTGTGACGTAGCTTCACCAGCACGTCTGTCACCACACGTGGCTCCAGGAGAGTGCTGGCTACTGGCAGAGCTGCTTTTAAGCGCCGTGCCATGAGGCGCTGTGCCGGGCTGCTGTCCATACCTTCTGTCGGGGTATTGCGCCACTGCAGGATTGCTTTCCAGGCATCTTTGCCCTCTCGCAGAGCCTTTTTGCAGAGGTTCTTCGCAATTTTTACTGCAGACTCCGCCTTCCCATTAGCTTTTGGGTGTTGTGGTGATGAAGTGACGTGCTCGAATTCCCATCCTGCAGCAAATTTTCAGAACTCAACTCCGGAGAATTGGGGTCCATTGTCTGAAATTACCCTATCTTTCTGGCCATAGCGGGCAAACTGAGCCTTGCAGCGTTTGATCGTTGTCTCTGCTGAGAGGTCGGGGAGGAGGTCGATCTCCCAAAAGTCTGAGTAATGATCGACTACCAGCAGAAAGTCTTTGCCACTGTGCTGGAAGAGATCTAGACTTACTATCTGCCAGGGGCGCATCGGTAGCTCGTGGGACATCATCGTCTCTCTCTGTTGCTCAATGGCATATTAATTGCAGATTGTGCATTTACTGACAGTCTTTGATTTCACTCTGCATTCCTGGCCAATACAGTGTCACGTGCTTGTCTGTAACAGGCCTCACCTCCTATGTGACTTGAGTGCACGCGTGCCAACATCTCAGGGCGCAGAGACCGGGGAATAACGACTCTCTGACTCTTGAATATTACTGGTCTGTAACATTGAGGTAGTCAGCCTGGTTGATGTGTTCAACATCCACTTGCTCTGTTTGTAAGCTGCACACTGCGTGTTCATGCATGGAGCGTGTGTGAGTGCCTGATGCAGTAGCCCTGCTGAGCGTGTCACTCACATCTCTGGCCCTGACTTATACACCTTGAGGTTGTAGTTTTGTAGGGCCAGTAGCATGCTCTGCAGTCGTTTTGGGGCATTCAGGAGAGGCTTGCTGAATATAGCAATAAGGGGCTTGTGATCTGTCTCTGCCCGTACAGGTAGTGGTGGAAGCATTGGCATGCAAACACAATGCTGAGGCAGTCCTTCTCTATCTGGGCATAGTTCTGCTCTGTTGGGGTGAGTGCCCTAGAGGCGAATGCCACAGGCTGGCCCTCCTGCATGAGGCAACAGCCAAGTCCATACTGGCTTGAGTCACTCTGAATCATGACAGGTTTTGACACATTGTAGTATCGCAGTACAGGTGTCTGGGTGACCAGTTGTTTTATTTCCCTCACCGCTGCGTCATGTTTTGGGAGCCAATGCCAGATGGTGTCCTTGTCCATGAGCCTCAGTGGCTCACACACTTCAGAGAGCCGCGGTAGGAATTTGGCAGTGTTCTTTTCCTCGTCCATGAAAAATGCCACAATATCGGCATGTATTGGGGTTGTCTACTGCAGAGTTGGCTGTAGTATTAGCATTAGCTGTGGCAAAGGGGAATTTCTTTACTGGCTGCCTGAATGTAGCATTGACATTGTCCGTATGTTGCCTTTCTAGCTCCATGGACCTCATCCATATATCAGTAAGCTCTGCTGCACGGCATGTCTCCACTGCCAAGGCCAGCGTCAGGTCAGGTGCCCTCATCAGTTATGCCAAGCACAATCGTATTTCTGATCAGTTCATCTCTTAAAGCACCATAGTCACATGTAGCTGCCTTTTCCCTTAACCTAGTGACAAAGCTGTCAATGGACTCCCCGTCCTCCTGTTTGTAACGACTGAAAACATAACGCTCGTAGATGACGTTCTTTACTGGCGTAAAGTAATGTTCAAGAGCATCAAGAATAGCTGCAGCGTTACTGTTAGTGGAATTCTAAATTCCTCTGTATTATTTCCCAATCAGAATTATTACTCTGTCAATGCATTCTAAAGGGATTGTAAGACCCAATATTTTTATAAGAAATGGACAGAGTCCCGGTCTTAAGTCAGGTAGCAGCGTTTATTACAAGAGTACTGAAGCAAAATACAAAGAACCTTACATTTTAAAGAGGACATGAAATGACATCAGTTTCTCACACTCTCTCCGATCCACACAATGGCACAGAGTTTTCAGGTCTGGAGATGTCTGCTACTCCCCTCATAAACCAGACATTCCAATCTGTCTAAAAGATATCCACTAATGGAATATCAAGGACCATTATCTGTCAGAAAAGATATATCATCCCTCTCCCTTAAACTTCCCGCAAGGTACAGACAATTAATTCGTTTTACTTATATTTTCAGTAACAGCTTAACCAAGAACCCATACATTTCATACCATAACAGTATTAGAATAAATGGTTCTTAAATAAATGTATACATAATTAATCATTTCAACTATAATTTCCTCCAACAGTTACCTTGCTGTGCTGCTGTTAGGTTCAGGTTGTGTTTGTATAAGTGTCGGCATTCAGTTCCCATTATAGTCCTTAAAGTGGCAGCCACTACCTCATCTTCCTTTTCCAGAAGTCCCGTTGCTAGCGCTTAGTCCTCCCATTCACCTCTAAACGTATCCCAGTTCGTGCTCCAATCCCCGCTGAGCTTCATAACGGCAGGAGGGGGAATGTTCGCTGCCATGTCTAACCGGTGCTAACAACACTGAAGCTAACTAGCAAACTCACTCTAGCTTAAGGCCAATTCCGGGCGAAATTTTACATTTGTTTTAAACCAGAGCATGTGACTCTAATTTGCGGAAAGCATGGTTAGTTATTCGACTCTGACACCATGTTTGAATGTTAAATGATGAGACAGAGGCATTGATGCGAGTAACCAGTCTTGTTCAGTACATGACAACACATCCGGGTATCTCAAGCACCCCGGTAAAACACAAGAATTGCAGTAATGAACATTTACCAACAGATGGCATCACTGTGCCAGTCACGTCAACTCAACAGATGGAATAACATCAAAGTGTGCCTCCCGTGTGGCGCAGTGGTTAAGGGCGCTGTACTGCACACTAGAGACTCTGGGTTCACACCCAGGCTCTGTCGTAACCGACCGACTGGGAGGTCCGTGGGGCGATGCACAATTGGCATATCGTCGTCCGAGCTGGGGAGGGTTTGTCCGGTAGGGATATCCTTGTCTCATCGCACACCAGCGACTCCTGTGGCGGGCTGGGCGCAGTGCACGCTAACCAAGGTTGCCAGGTGCATGATGTTTCCTCCGACACATTGGTGCGGCTGGCTTCCGGGTTGGATGCGCTATGTTAAGAAGCAGTGTGGCTTGGTTAGGTTGTGTATTGGAGGATGCATGACTTTCAACCTTAGTCTTTCCGGAGCCCGTATGGGAGTTGTAGCGATGAGACAAGTACAATTGGACACCATGAAAAAGGGGGTAAAATAAATAATAACATCAAAGTAGCTGAATTTGCTGTTTTCTAGTGATGTTTATTTGGATTCATCCATCTATACATGTTGAGGGATGACAGTGTTTTCTTCCAGTTCTCTGCTGCCAATGATTGGAACTAATTGCAAAAATCTGAAGCCTTATCTCCCTCTAACTTTAAGCATCAGCTGTCTGAGCAGGTCTGGCCGGGTCGCAGTTGTAAATGAGAACTTGTTCTCAACTGGCCTGGTTAAATAAAGGTGAAATACAATTTTTTAAAGTCAATTTCATCTAGTCTTAAAATGAGAATGTATTTTATGTTCATAGTTTGTTTAAGAGCTGCAGTATTACTACCTACTTTTTAATATAATATTGAGTGGATTTGGGACATTGCTGGGAATATTCTGGTCCTAAAATTGCAGCTTTGGCTCAGTTCAGGCTTGGCCCTAGTCTGTACCGTCATTCATTTTGGTCTCGGGGCGGATCCGGCTGCCAGACCCGGGCCAGCAGTTTGATGTTTGTGTTTGTGCTACTTCGTCATCACAAATGACACCCTATTTCCTATATACAGTAATTCACTACTTATGACCAGACCCCTATGGGCCCATATGACTGGAATAGAGCAGTCTTCACTTTCTCCACCAAGGTGGCATAGCAGTTCAGATGTCTTTTGTCCTCGTCTTGTCGTGTCCTGTGTGTGTGTGTGTGTGTATATATGTGTGTGTGTGTATATATGTGTGTGTGTATGTATATATATATATATTTACAACTTTTTCACATACATTTTATTTTCCATCAACTCCTCTTCAAAACACTCTCCTGCAACCCGCCTCACCAATTTATATTTATAAAAAAGTATTATTTACCTCAAATCTGTAATCCTCCAAGAAGCTAGCCAGAAGCTAATCAGAAGCTAGTTCAGAAGCTAGTTAGCTTCTTTACTGGCAAATCGTTAGTATTCAGCTAACCACGGTTTGTGGTCATCAGCTATCCTTTAGCTCAAATCTATCGCCAGTTCTGTACGGCGCGGCTCGGAACGGAACACACCGGACCAATTTTTCTCTCCATGTCCCTGGATTTCGACTGCTCTCTGGACATTCATACCCGGATCTCACAGCTAGCTAGCTGCTATCCGTGTGACTATCGGCCTTCGTCGATTCCGGAGCAAACATCAATTATTCCGGAGCTAGCCAGCTCTGTCAATCACTCCTGAGTTCCATCAGTCACTCCTGGGCTGCAGTCACCTATCCGGACCCGTTTTACTGCCTACGCGGAGCCCCACCGGGCCTTCACAACTGGACTGCCGACGTTATCTACCCGAAGGAGTTATCCGGCTGGCTCCTCCGTCGCGACGTTACCTGAACGCCCATCTGCGGCCTGCTAACCGTTAGCTGTCTTACCGGCTGCTATCTGAATAGATAATCGGACAATTTATTTATTTTTATTATTATTATGTTTTCTTCTTGGGCCTATATAACTATCTATTTTTATTTTTGTTGTGTAATTTGGATTAATCCCCTCTACCACACGGAACCCCACTAATCTACTGACGGAACGCAAGAGGTGGCTAACAACAGACCTCCATCCTATGCTAGCTTGCTACCGATGGCCTGGCTGTGACCCCCAACCAACCTCTCCACTCACTGGACCCTTTTGATCACTTGACTAAGCATGCCTCTCCTTAATGTCTATGTCTTGTCCATTGCTGTTCTGGTTAGTGTTTATTGGCTTATTTCACTGTAGAGCCTCTAGTCCTGCTCACTATACCTTATCCAACCTATTAGTTCCACCACCCACACATGCAATGACGTCTGGTTTCAATGATGTTTCTAGAGACAATATCTCTTCATCACTCAATACCTAGGTTTACCTCCACTGTATTCACATCCTACCATACCTTTTGTCTGTACATTATACCTTGATGCTATTTTATCGCCCCCAGAAACCTCCTTTTACTCTATGTTCCAGACGTTCTAGACGACCAATTCTCATAGCTTTTAGCCGTACCCTTATTCTACTCCTATGTTCCTCTGGCGATGTAGAGGTGAATCCAGGCCCTGCAGTGCCTAGCTCCACTCCTATTCCCCAGGCGCTCTCTTTTGACGACTTCTGTAACCGTAATAGCCTTGGTTTCATGCATGTTAACATTAGAAGTCTCCTCCCTAAGTTTGTTCTATTCACTGCTTTAGCACACTCTGCCAACCTGGATGTTCTAGCTGTGTCTGAATCCTGGCTTAGGAAGACCACCAAAAATTCAGAAATTTTAATTCCAAACTACAACATTTTCAGACAAGATAGAACTGCCAAAGGGGGCGGTGTTGCAATCTACTGCAAAGAGAGCCTGCAGAGTTCTGTCCTACTATCCAGGTCTGTACCCAAACAATTTGAACTTCTACTTTTAAAAATCCACCTCTAAAAACAAGTCTCTCACCGTTGCCGCCTGCTATAGACCACCCTCTGCCCCCAGCTGTGCTCTGGACACCATATGTGAACTGATTGCCCCCCCATCTATCTTCAGAGTTCGTGCTGCTAGGCGACCTAAACTGGAATATGCTTAACACCCCAGCCATCCTAAAATCTAAACTTGATGCCCTCAATCTCACACAAATTATCAATGAACCTACCAGGTACCTCCCCAAAGCCTTAAACACGGGCACCCTCATAGATATCATCCTAACCAACTTCCCCTCTAAATACACCTCTGCTGTCTTCAACCAAGATCTCAGCGATCATTGCCTGCATCCGTAATGGGTCAGCGGTCAAACGACCTCCACTCATCACTGTAAAATGCTCCCTGAAACACTTGTGCGAGCAGGCCTTTCTAATCGACCTGGCCGGGGTATCCTGGAAGGATATTGATCTCATCCCGTCAGTAGAGGATGCCTGGATTTTTTTTAAATGCCTTCCTAACCATCTTAAATAAACATGCCCCATTCAAGAAATTTAGAACCAGGAACAGATAGCCCTTGGTTCTCCCCAGACCTGACTGCCCTTAACCAACACAAAAACATCCTATGGCGTTCTGCATTAGCATCGAACAGCCCCCGTGATATGCAGCTGTTCAGGGAAGCTAGAAACCATTATACACAGGCAGTTAGAAAAGCCAAGGCTAGCTTTTTCAAGCAGAAATTTGCTTCCTGCAACACTAACTCAAAAGTTCTGGGACACTGTAAAGTCCATGGAGAATAAGAACAACACCTCCCAGCTGCCCACTGCACTGAAGATAGGAAACACTGTCACCACTGATAAATCCACCATAATTGAGAATTTCAATAAGCATTTTTCTACGGCTGGCCATGCTTTCCACCTGGCTACTCCTACCCCGGACAACAGCACTGCACCCCCAACAGCAACTCGCCCAAGCCTTCCCCATTTCTCCTTCTCCCAAATCCATTCAGCTGATGTTCTGAAAGAGCTGCAAAATCTGGACCCCTACAAATCAGCCGGGCTAGACAATCTGGACCCTTTCTAAAATTATCTGCCGAAATTGTTGCCACCCCTATTACTAGCCTGTTCAACCTCTCTTTCGTGTCGTCTGAGATTCCCAAAGACTGGAAAGCAGCTGCGGTCATCCCCCTCTTCAAAGGGGGGGACACTCTTGACCCAAACTGCTACAGACCTATATCTATCCTACCGTGCCTTTCTAAGGTCTTCGAAAGCCAAGTCAACAAACAGATTACCGACCATTTTGAATCTCACCATACCTTCTCTGCTATGCAATCTGGTTTCAGAGCTGGTCATGGGTGCACCTCAGCCACGCTCAAGGTCCTAAACGATATCTTAACCGCCATCGATAAGAAACATTACTGTGCAGCCGTATTCATTGATCTGGCCAAGGCTTTTGACTCTGTCAATCACCTCATCGGCAGACTCGACAGCCTTGGTTTCTCAAATGATTGCCTCGCCTGGTTCACCAACTACTTCTCTGATAGAGTTCAGTGTGTCAAATCGGAGGGTCTGCTGTCAGGACCTCTGGCAGTCTCTATGGGGGTGCCACGGTTCAATTCTTGGACCGACTCTTCTCTGTATACATCATTGAGGTCGCTCTTGCTGCTGGTGTGTCTCTGATCCACCTCTACGCAGACGACACCATTCTGTATACTTCCGGCCCTTCTTTGGACACTGTGTTAACAACCCTCCAGGCAAGCTTCAATGCCATACAACTCTCCTTCCGTGGCCTCCAATTGCTCTTAAATACAAGTAAAACTAAATGCATGCTCTTCAACCGATCGCTACCTGCACCTACCCGCCTGTCCAACATCGCTACTCTGGACGGCTCTGACTTAGAATACGTGGACAACTACAAATACTTAGGTGTCTGGTTAGACTGTAAACTCTCCTTCCAGACCCATATCAAACATCTCCAATCCAAAGTTAAATCTAGAATTGGCTTCCTATTTCTCAACAAAGCATCCTTCACTCATGCTGCCAAACATACCCTTGTAAAACTGACCATCCTACCAATCCTTGACTTTGGCGATGTCATTTACAAAATAGCCTCCAATACCCTACTCAACAAATTGGATGCAGTCTATCACAGTGCAATCCGTTTTGTCACCAAAGCCCCATATACTACCCACCATTGCGACCTGTACGCTCTCGTTGGCTGGCCCTCGCTTCATACTCATCGCCAAACCCACTGGCTCCATGTCATCTACAAGACCCTGCTAGGTAAAGTCTCCCCTTATCTCAGCTCGCTGGTCACCATAGCATCTCCCACCTGTAGCACACGCTCCAGCAGGTATATCTCTCTAGTCACCCCCAAAACCAATTCTTTCTTTGGCCGCCTCTCCTTCCAGTTCTCTGCTGCCAATGACTGGAACGAACTACAAAAATCTCTGAAACTGGAAACATCTCCCTCACTAGCTTTAAGCACCAACTGTCAGAGCAGCTCACAGATTACTGCACCTGTACATAGCCCACCTATAATTTAGCCCAAACAACTACCTCTTTCCCAACTGTATTTAATATTTATTTATTTATTTAGCTCCTTTGCACCCCATTATTTTTATTTCTACTTTGCACATTCTTCCATTGCAAAACTACCATTCCAGTGTTTTACTTGCTATATTGTATTTACTTTGCCACCATGGCCTTTTTTTGCCTTTTACCTCCCTTCTCACCTCATTTGCTCACATTGTATATAGACTTGTTTTATACTGTATTATTGACTGTATGTTTGTTTTAATCCATGTGTAACTCTGTTGTATCTGTTGAACTGCTTTGCTTTATCTTGGCCAGGTCGCAATTGTAAATGAGAACTTGTTCTCAACTTGCCTACCTGGTTAAATAAAGGTAAAATAAATCAAATAAATTCAGCATCCAGAACAGCATCAGTTAAGACAACACCTGTTTGTGTTTGCCACCAGAGAAGCTAGCATGAGTGTTTAGCATCAGTATATGGAGTTACTGAGTGTGACCAACAGTTTGAATGCAATTATTCTGCACAGTAGACAATGATGTTAGCCCCCTGAACAAAAACCAAGGCATTTGTTTAGTCAGTTTCAGCATCATTCCTGTACTGCGCTATTTGTGAGGCTTTTTATAGGCTAGCAAACTGAATGGAGCTTTTACTATTGCTGAACTATATCTGAGTCACGAACAGTTCTTAGTCTACTTTTTAGGGGCACTTCTTAAAGTGTAATTCATCGCTGCTCTTCTGATGCAGTGCTCCCTTTGAAAAAGAGACTTTAGTCTCAGTGGGGCTACCTGCTTAAATAATGGTAAATAAAAGATGACAGTCTATCAGACAGCGATCCTTGATATAATTGAATAAATCCTATGGCTACATTTGGGGCCAGGGGTTATATAATGGGCATCTTCTAGTCGCTGTCTGTTCTTACCATGATAAATTTTGTGTTATATTCATTTTACCCATAAACTTAATGTTGTGCACCTGACTGCCCCCTCTTTTCTTGATTGTGTGCATTAGAATTATCCCCAGGTTATAGGAAATTGTGGCATCTAAACTTTTTGTTATTGTTTGTATTTACCACTAGAACGTTTGGGTGGTGCTCTCTAGTGGCAGAGTTTGTGATATTTATAGTAGGCCTACTGAGCAAATGGTTGACACTAGCTGCTACCCCCATATGGACAGCTTAGGATCATTTAGGTGGCAGGTTAGGATCATTAACGTGGCTGGTTAGGATCGTTTACATGGTAGGTTATGAGAATTAGGTTAGGAAAAGGGTTAGGGTTAAATAAAATGCTGGTCGTACAGTAGTTGTACTCTCCCTAGTCACAAACACCCTTCATTTTTCAAACCATAGAGAATGATTTTAGGCACAGAGTTTCTAAACCCAGAGTCGCAACATCGCAAGACTTCTGGAATCTCTTGCGAAGCAGACTAAGTAGACCAGGCCGGGGTTTCAGTTATTCATTTTCTCGAAATCTCAAGTCACAACCTAAATTCGAGCCAATTGAGAATTTGAACATGTTATTACTCCAACTTCGTGACAGTGACAAACTGACACGTTTTTGTTTTCGTCAAAAACGACTTAATACTGTAGGAGTGCCTTTGCTTTGACTGCCTCCACTTGCGCAGTTGAGCGGAAACTCAACCGGATGCGTCACACTTGTACATCCTGTGAATCATCTGGCTCATCTGACGTTGTTTACTTCAAACGCGGAAAAGCAAACAGAAGAAATTGCACAGCGGTCCGTTCTCTCTTCGTATCTACAGAGTGAGGATAGAAGCATCTTACATGCCAATTCACGACATTTCGTCACAATAGTGGCAGGTAAAGCTTAATTAAATTGGTGAAATAAATTATGATTGCGTATGTTGGTTGCATTTCAAGTTTTTGTGCTCAATAGTTTCACTTTCACTTTTGATAGCTTTAGGGTCTTTTTATGTCTATGTTTTAGAACATTTCTTTCAAACCTTTTCTTTTAGTAGATCTAATTATATCAAATATTTTTGACCTTTTATGTTACATGAAATGAGCAGTTGAACAAGCTGTCAGACAATAATAGCAGTTGAAAGCTGCGTTTTGTCTTGTCCAAACGTTATTCAACATGAGAGATGCTCCTCTAATGGTGACTGTCCATGCGTCCTGTCTTTATATTCTGTTTCCTTCCTAATTCAGAAAACGTCAACTGCCCTTGACCAGGCTACAGCACATACAGAAATGGCGTAAGGGATTTCTTAAATTGAGCAGACTCACTCAAATATATCTAGTTAGTGTGTTGTAATGACACTGCAATAAATCATGTGTGGTGGGGTTGACGTCATTAAAGAGCTGTACACACAAATCCAGTGTTAATTTAATAAAAACTCATGACAGTTTGTTTCTGTTGGTCTATATCCCATACAGATCTGCATGCTATCAGGACATTGAGAAAGATTTCATAAAATGTGGAGAAACACAAGGTACCTATTGATTTGTTGACTTGATCATACCTTGGCTTTGGTCACTCAACAGTTTGTGATAATATGGTAGCTGCATAGCAGTTGGTTAGCCTACAGCAGCAGCTTTTGTCACCAGTAACATTATTGTAAGCCTCAGCATTTAAAATAGATTTTAAGAAACATGTTTTGGTCAGAGTTTTAACCCTAATGAAGAAATATTGACCAAAATGTTGCCTTTAAGATCTATTTAACGTTGTGGAGCATAGACCTAGCATACAATAATATGTTAGGCTAAAACAAAAACCTGCATATATTCTACACCTGCTCTTCAGTAATTTAGTTTGACACTTTTGTTTAACAATATCTTCAACAGATTCAAGGAAATACCTACAGCAGGTGTCTGATGCAGTGTTCAAACATCATCATGCTAGTATTGCTCTCAAGAAGCCAAAGGAATCAGAGTGGAAGATTGCGGGCCTGGATGACACGTCCTACAAAGGAGAAGAGGAAATTAAGGAGTGGAAGAACTTCTACCTAAACAGTGTGGAGATGGAGGTGTTAGGAGCTGTGGAAAACCTCGTCCCGACAGAGAGTGGCCAGCTGGTCATAATGCTGTGTGAGGACCGTCAGGTGTATGCTTATGACGGAGAGGAGATGCACCTGGTCGCTCTGAGCCTGGGGGAAGTCTTTGACTCTGGGCTTCAGTATCCTGGCATCAAGTCCTTCTACAGAGGGGAGTGCTTTAAGAACATGGTGAGAATCAATCTGTAGTGAATCAAACAGTTGTTATAGCTGGTAAGAATTTAAAATGTAGTGATTCAAGTAGAGTAACATTTATCATTATTTATTTGGTATAGTTTTGTTAATATTGATATTGATAACGGATCAGGTGCATTTACAAATCTTGAGGAGTGATCATGCTTGATATCTAACACTTATGTTGTGCTGTTTTGCGTTGCATTCCGTTGTGTAGACTAAAGAAGACTGGGCCACGGTAAGACAGGGCATAGTGGGGAGGAGACTTGAAAAGGAGCACCAGGATTTACTGAGACAAGCCAAACCCAGCTTCCTGAGTTGTCTTGACTCCATCAAAGGAGCAAGCCGCACAGTCACAGGTGGGCAGGTTTAATGTGTAGCACCCTGTTTAGATAGAAAAGTAGCAATTTTTGGATTTACTCCTTAACAAGCACCTTTGCCCTTCCCTCACAGGTGCCTGTAGCTATCACAAACCAGTGGAACCTCCAACAGTACTTGATGGACTTCGTACGGTTGAAATCCTGTGAACGGGATCCAAATTCAAACAAATCTCATAATTCAAATTCCTCAAACATACACGTATTATACACCATTTTAAAGATACACTTGTTGTTAATCCCACCACAGTATCCGATTTCAAAAAGGCTTTACGAGCATACCATGCGATTATGTTAAGTGAGTGCCTAGTCACAAAAAACAGCCATTTTTCAAGCCAAAGAGAAGAGTCACAAAAAGCAGACATAAAGATACAATTAATCACTAACCGTTGATCTTTATCAGATGCCCCCCAAAAGAAATATGCCGTCTGTAGCCTGCACTCTTAATAGCGTTTGGAGATTACGTGATATGTTTTTAATTTTCCAGGTAGGCTACATCGTTTGTAAAGCGGATTGTGCTTAATTTTAAGAATTGAGCTATGAATATAGCAACATGAGAAAGCTGGGATCCTCTTTTAAATAGTAGCCACTCAAAACTCTGTTCTCACACACGATTGCGCAATGACTGGGCTTATAAGAACCCATTTCACTAGGCTCTGTAGGCTATGGGCTCTCCAACTGTGTTCCAGGGGTCTTGGGACTACATGCTACGTTTGGAGTTATTTGGCCACTTTAGTTGTGAATCAACGTTATCAAAACATATAGGCCTATGTGCTAGGCTACATGAAGCTTGCGAGTATGATTAGAAAAACTCCCACAAAAAAATGCATGCGCTGTTTCTTGCCTTAGACTGCACACGCTGGGCATCATTCACAAGTGATAATATTCTCACCCCCATCAAACTATTTTCAATTTAATCTAGTCTTTACACATACTAAATAATATGTGTGAAATTTGGTTTTGATTTAGAATTGGCCATTATCATGCACCTGTTGGAACAGGGGATGGGGGAAAAAGACATGTTGTCCTTGAATAGCAAATGGAGGATGCTTTCCCCTAGGTTAATTTTCTTGCCAGCCAGTTCGGCTACTCCAGTAGCCGAAGTCTTATCTGACTGTATATTTACAGCAGTGGTAGAAAATTCAGTAAACATGTTGATAACTTTGAATGTTTAACTTTTTCCCCTCCAAAGTACGCATGTTACCTGTTTAAACCTCTCCTGCACATTCTTCCTGTCACATCACTCCTGAACCATTCCATACTCTACAGCTCTACAGGAGTCTACACTACCAACCAATCACTTAATCTGCCCCAGAAGCTCTGTGCTGGACCAATCATATATTTTGTGCACTAATAAACAAATATACACAAATTAATTATTGTGGATCATTTTTATTTGTAAGTGTTGATTAGGTCTATGGGTGCATTTTAATAGTGTGAAGTGGTTTCTTCTCCATCTCAGAAAACAGGACACTGACAGGTAGAAACAACATTGGGGATGTCTACAGGGCTCTCATGTGCAATGATGTCAGTACAGATTAAGGAAAGGTGATGAGGAGAAGAAGCAGGAAGCCACTTGTGGTGCACCCTAGCAGCTCTGAGTTTGTGGCCAAAATAACAAGAATAATGACTAGTTTTTCTCCTTGATGTCGTCACGTTTGCATCAAGGGAATTCACTGCATTTCAGACAACTTTATATATGAATTTGTGAATGTACTTTATTACCTGTACTAACGCAGTTGGATTATATTCAGGGGTGTTTCTAGGATTTTAAGACATTGGGGGCTAAATCCCTAAGCAAGTAAGGGGTCTCAACACCTAAATGCAGGAATGAAAGAATTCCACAGTGTACAAACACATACACTCTCTCACCTACAAATGATTTGTAAACCACATTTTACTTTTTCACTGTATTTCACCTCTTGTAATTTGTGCAAATAAATATAACTAATTAGAATCTATAGAACAGCTTGAAGTGATAGTCTACTGTGTACTCAACCCACCTCTTTTCTGTCTCCATCTGCCCTCTTCTGTCACTTTCTCTGTGTCTTGTCTGTTGCTGTTTCAGGTTCTTGTTTATTACTGTCTCCTTTGTCTGTCCTTTTCTGTTCTTCTGGTGTCTATTATATCCTATTCTTATGTTGCTGTCTCTGTCTTGTCTGATGTGTCTTTAGTTTTGCAATCCAAAACGGTCAAGGGGACATTGGGGTAGCTTAACTTGTTTTGGGCATGTGTCTGGGTCACCTAAAAGGGGGCCCCCCTTTGGTGCATGTTTTGGTTTTTACATTAGCACTACACAGCTGATTCAAATAATCAAAAGCCTAATGATGAGTTGGTATTTGAATCAGCTCTGTAGTGCTAGGGCAAAAACCAAAACGAGCACTCGGGGGTTCCCAGGACTGAGTTTTGGAAACACTGATCTAAATCATCCTCTTCCCTACAATTTGCCCTTGCCTGCTGTTCTCATCTGTCCTCATCCTTAACTCATCTGAAAGGGAGCAAGGTGCCACATGTCATTATTTCATATTAAAGGGTGACTGCACTTCCTGATTTTGCTTAGTTTTAGATTTGGGACCATCAATAAATGACCATGTAAATTAGACAATTTTCATGCTGGACACCTTTTAGTTTTCTCAAATGCTTTCGATATTTATAGTTGGTTTGAGGTTTTAAAGTCATGGAATTTTGGAACTATTGGAATTTAACATAATTACTGATCGTCCCTAACTTGCCCCGTAGGAATATCCAAAGTCAACCCAAATTTACCACAGGCATTACATGAAAGAATAACATGTTTGAGGAAAGTGCACAGTTGCGGACTTCGAAAGTTATTAATAAACCAATTAGGCACATTTGGCCAGTCTTGATACAACATTTTGAACAGAAATGCAATGGTTTATTGGATCAGTATAAACTGTGCACATACACTGCTGCCATCTAGTGGACAAAATCTGGGCTGGGCTGGAATAATACATTATGGCCTTTCTCTTGCATTTCAAAAGTGATGGTACAAAAAACCGCATCTTTTTCTTTGTATAATCTTTTGCCAGATCTAAACTTCAAAGTGTTTCCTTTCAAATGGTATCAAGAATATGCATATCCTTGCTTCAGGTCCTGAGCTACAGGCGGTTAGATTTGGGTATGTAATTTTAGCCGAAAATTGAAAAAAAGTGTGGATCCTCAAAATATCACGGACAAAATGTTCAACTGCCCCTTTATGGATGGGAGGTTACCGTGGTAACAGGGCCACACAAGTCCGTGCACGTGAGTCTGTGATTTGGGTTCTGACAAGGGTCAGAACCCAAATAGCGTCTCTTTATAGCGTCTAAAAGCTATAAGTTGAAGCAGCAGATGCAAACTATAGTTGTTAAACAACCAAGACTTTTGAGTAAATTAGACCAACTTCTATGCCAATGCCTCCAAAAATGAATCCATCAGCACTTCTCTCATTGTACACAGCTCCCCTGCGTTTCTGCGTGAGGTGGGATATAGGATTCGTATTTATTTGTGCAAATTGCAGCAATGAAACAAAAGAGCAGAAATAAACTCCGCAAGAAAATAAATGTCCTCTCACTGTCAACTGCATCTATTTTCAGAGAACTTAACATGTGTAAATATTTGTATGAACATAACAAGATTCATCAACTGAGACATAAACTGAATAAGTTCAACACACATGTGACTAGCAGAAATCGAATAATGTGTCCCTGAACAAGGGGGTCAAAATTATAAGTAACAGTCAGTATCTGGTGTGGCCACCAGCTGCATTAAGTACTGCAGTGCATCTCCTCCTCATGGACTGCACCAGATTTGCCAGTTCTTGCTGTGAGATGTTACCCCACTCTTCCACCAAGGCACCTGCAACTTCCCGGACATTTCTGGGGGGAATGGCCCTAGCCCTCACACTCTGATCCAACAGGTCCCAGACGTGCTCAATGGGATTGAGATCCAGGCTCTTCGCTGGCCATGGCAGAACACTGACATTCCTGTCTTGCAGGAAATCACGCACAGAACAAGCAGTATGGCCGGTGATATTGTCATGCTGGAGGGTCATGTCAGAATGAGCTTGCAGGAATGGTACCACATGAGGTAGGAGGATGTCTTCCCTGTAACGCACAGTAATGAGATTGCCTGCAATGACAAAAGCTCAGTCTGGGGTTACTGCCCCAGACCATGACGGACCCTCCACCTCCAAATCGATCCCGCTCCAGAGTACAGGCCTCGGTGTAACGCTCGTTCCTTCGACGATAAACGCGAATCTGACCATCACCCCTTGTGAGACAAAACCGCGACTTGTCAGTGAAGCACACTTTTTGCCAGTCGTCATGCCTCCTTTCAGCGTGCCTAAGGCACGTTCACACAGATGAGCAGGGACCCTGGGCATCATTCTATTGGTGTTTTTCCAGTGTCCGTAGAAAGGCCTCTTCAGTGTCCTAAGTTTTCATAACTGTGACCTTAATTGCCTACCGTCTGTAAGCTCTTAGTGTCTTAACGACCATTCCACATGTGCATGTTCATTAATTGTTCGTTTTTACCTTTATTTAACTAGGCAAGTGAGTTAAGAACAAAATTCTTCTTTTCAATGACAGCCTAGGAACAGTGGGTTAACTTAACTGCCTGTTCAGGGGCAGAATGACATATTTGTACCTTGTCAGCTCAGGAGTTTGAACTTGCAACCTTCCGGTTACTAGTCCACCGCTCTAACCACTAGGCTACCCTGCCGGTTCATTGAACAAGCATGGGAAACAGTGTTTAAACCCTTTACAATGAAGATCTGTGAAGTTATTTGGATTTTACTGAATTATCTTTGAAAGAGGGTCCTGAAAAAGGGACGTTTCTTTTTTTGCTGAGTTTACTTTAAAAACAGCTACTCCAGCATTTTTCTAACCGTAACTCGCACATATGCTCATACTTGACTTTTGACTATTTTTATTCACAAATGTAATAGAGCACCACCGTGTTGGTGTCATAATACCCATAAAACCTAGTGGTCAAACAGGGATATTCCCCGTAGGGGATTTTAGAAAATAAGGGCTGTGTATTGTGCAGGCTTACCCTGGTGTGATGTTTTGGATAACCATGTATATCTCTCTCACACAAGGTGACTTTTATCAATTTATTCGGCTCTATTTACCCTCATATTAGAAAATGCTCATCAGCATCAAAGTAGACCTCATGCAAGACTACAAATCCCTGCAAGCTCCTGTACTTCATCTCCAGCTGACACCTTTGCTAAACTTGTATTGTCAATTTAAAGCTTGCATAAGACAGTTCACAGAATTGTCAATATAAAGAAATGTAGCCAATTTATTCATTACTACATTTAGCTAACGTTAAATAGATACATTCTTACCTTTGCCTCGATTCGGCAGTCTCGTCCAGATCACCATGGTATTTGTAGTTCTTTATGATAGCCACGTTAGCAGCTGATTAGCATACAAATAATATGGTTAAATACAGGCAAACATGTTGAAAAGTGACCTTGTCCTAGAGAGATTTACACTGTTATTAAAATGTCACGCCAGGATAAGCCTACACGCAACACATCATTTATTTGAAGTGTTTCTAAAATCCCCCATGGGAAAAATGATGGAAATATTATTGGAAAAATGTCCATGTTGACTGCAAGGTTTTATGAGTATTATGAGTCTTACTGTGGTATTCTTTGCTCTCACTGTTGAGCCCTGCAAATTGACCAACCCCCAACATAGCTGGTGAAATAGACATTCTTTACCCGCCATTGCTAAATCTACCCGCATTTGCCAAACCATGAATAACAGGCTCAGACCATTATTGTTCCTCCACCGAACTTTACAGTCTGCACTATGCATTGTGGATGCAGTCGCTCCGTCGCCCTCCTCTCGACACCATTGGAAGTTCGTTGTGCGGCCCATCTCGTGGTCTCTCGTGTGTGGTCTCGCAAGGGGCTGTGTACGGGGGTTCGTCAGGGTGGTGTCCGTCGGTGGGCTGAAGGCGGACCGGTGGGGAGTTGGGTCCGGAAGTTGGTGGCGGCAACTCTGGACGCGCGCCAGGCCCTTCTGGAAACCCATTTCATGAAGCCCATGACGAACAGTTATTGTGCTGATATTACTTCTAGCTGCAGATTGGAACTTGGTAGTGAGTGTTGCAACCGAGGACAGATTATTTTTATGCGCTACACGTTTCAGCACTAGGCGGTCCTGTTCTGTGAGCTTGTGTGGCCTACCGCTTCGCGGCTGAACTGTTGTTGCTCCTAGACACTTCACAATAACAGCACTTACAGTTGACCAGGGCAGCTCTAGCAGGGCAGAAATTGGACGAAATGACTTTTTGGAAAGGTGGCATGCTATGATGGTGCCATGGTGAAAGTCACTGAGCTATTCAGTACGGCCATTCTACTGCCAATGTTTGTCTATGGAGATTGCATGGCTGTGTGCTTGATTTTATACATCTGTCAGCAATGGGTGTGGCTGAAATAGCCGAATCCATTAATATTAAGGGGAGTCCACATACTTTTGTATATATTGTGTATAATATTTGACTAAAACATAATAATTTCAAACCTTTACATTTAGGGACATTGCCCTTCGTAGAGTGCCATCTTTCGGATGGGAAGTTGAAACGGGTGTCCTGACTCTTTGTTATCATTCAAAATACCATGGCACTTATTGTAAGAGTACTGGTGTTCATCCCGGTGTCGTTGCTAAATTCCCATCCTGGCCACATTCCATCATGGCCACCTAATCATCCCCCTCATTCCTAATTGGCATACATCACTCCTCACCTCTCCACCTGATAGCTGATGTGTGGTGAGTGTTCTGGCACAAAAATGGTTTCCATGCATCATTGAGGTGGGTGCTACGCATTGTTGGTGGATGTGGTGAGTTTCCACCTACTATGTAATGCGCTTTGAATACCTCAGTTGGTATAAAAGTGCTATATAAATCCAATAAATTATTATTGATTATTCTTTGTGTACGATCATGTCTCTCTATTATGCGTGGGAATATGTGGGAACAGATTTACTAAATGAAATCACTTGGAGCTGATTTTCTGGTGTTTTTACAGTCTTTTATGTCCAACATTTTATTTTTTATGAAAGAAATATAAACAATAAAATAATTATTTATCTATCTGTCTGTCTGTCTGTCTGTGTTTTTTGATTGTTTGTTATTTTTCTCAGAAAACTTGTGGGGCCAAATAAAACCAGTTGGGGAACCCTGGACTATGGTCTCATGAGTTTTCTCAATTCCGCCTGTGGATAGGTCAGGTACCACCAGAGGTCCTAGTTCCCCTAGTTGGGAACTAGGCTATTATGCGTTAGCCGATTTACTTTCATTTTCATATTTGCAACTACCAAAAAAATGGTGAGTAGCCTTTTTACTTCGTCTGTTGAGAAGAAATGAAGAAACACGACAAACATCAACATTTGAACACACATGATATTTTATTAATCTATCGATTTTGCCAAAACATATAAAGATAAATTCGAGCGATGTGAAGGGCACGCACGCGCGCACAGACACACCTATGCAAATTTTTATTTATCGAGACAAGTCAGTTAAGAACAAATTCTTATTTTCAATGACGGCCTAGGAAATGCCTGTTCAGAGATAGAACGACAGATTTGTACCTTGCCAGCTCAGGGATTTGAACTTGCAACCTTATGGTTACTAGTCCAACGCTCTAACCACTAGGCTACCCTATTTGGCCTAGTCTACCATCTTTGTCCTATACTCTCAAAAACGTAGTTTTTTCGGAAAGTAAATTTGGCGATATTCAAATAAGTATTAACCTTCTCATGACTTTTCATAATAGCAGTAGCAGTTATTGTAGTTTTAGTTTATTAACTGTTTATGACGTTATCTTTCCCATGACAGGAGACCGGACTACGAGAGAGGTGAGCCTCAACATAGTAACCATTAATTCTTCTTTTGATATTTCAATACATTAATTGATTACACACTTATTTATTGAGAAAATGTATATTGTGTCATTAAATTTTTTAGGGCAGAATTGTTTTTGCTGACTGAAGACAGTTTTAGGATGAATGCCTACAATATCATCTGTGAAATGGACAAACTACACGTAACTAAGGAATATGTGGATGAGGTATGCATGTACCCCTTTGAAGACAAAGGTAAAACAAGTTTCAGGTTGGATATTCGATGGATATTCACCTGCAGTTTTCCTTACGTCCACCTACAGCAGTTAGGGACCGTCAACATAGTGATAAATCACATTTTTGACATTTCAATAGCTCTTTAACCATTACTCCTAAAACTTTCAAAACTGGTTCTAGCTAATTTGATGACATAGACACACATTGCGCACACTTTTTTTTGTAGGTTTACATCTCGCACTATTTTAAATTCATTATTTACATTTTTGAATTTCAATAGCTCTTTGGTCATGTGACTTACTGACTTCAAACAAGGTTCAGAATGTACACTCAGTGGCCCTACGCAATGCACACCCTTTAGTTTGTCCATTTTAAACTCACACGTTTTTACATGAATTTTTCTAACTTTCAAATGTCAATAGCTCCTTGGTCATGTGACCTACTGACTTCAAACAAGGTTCAGAATTGTCCATTTTAATCTCACCAGATTTTACATTAATTTGCCTGCTCTGCCCCCCTGAAGGACAGTGTCACTCACACACCTATTCACTTGGGCCTTCTCCCTGGGGCCTTTCTGACCTCCAGGCAGGCCCCCATTGACCTGGTGACCTCTGACTCCTGACCTCTAGGCCTACACTCCCTGCCCGCCTGCCTGCCCTGGGCCTGAGAGTGTATAGCTTACTCCCTGGAACTACAGACCTCCATACCTACTCTCCCTACCCGGTCAACACCCCCTCTTGGTCTTAGAGTATAGCTTACTCCCTGGAATTACTAAGACATCTATAGTCCCGCTGTCAGGAACCACGTGCACCTGGTAACCCGTAACAGGCTCTGTGCATCTGGTAACCCGTAACAGGCTCTGTGTACCTGGTAACCCATAACAGGCTCTGTGGTTCTGGTGACCTGCCCGCTTTTTTCTGCTCACAGACTAAGTCCCCACTCCAACCTCCATGGCCTGAGTGCTGCCCCCAGCCCCTGATTAACGTCCGGTGGTATCATCAGAGGCTTTTCTGTCTTACAAACTGGACATCAGTTGCCGCTACAAACCTTCAGCTGACTTTGACTGTTGTTTTTACACCCAATCGACATCAAGTACCAGCGCAATACTTATAAGCTTGAGGACCAAATACCCCTCGCTGTATCTAGCGGCACCATCAACCGGGTGTCAGAAGAAGCAACAGAAAATAATCCTCCCCTTTCAATCATTTGCTTTCCCAGTCAGCCCAGAACCATAGGAACCACCTTTACCAGCGCTTCATCGATATTCCTCACTTTGACATGAGGGGGTCACAGTCACCCAACGGGTGATTTGAGTGTTACTGTGACAGGTCGGAACGCTCCTTTGAATTTGAATTTCAAGTTGACATTCATTGATCCATGCCCAGTGGGAACCTAGGCTTCTTCCGTCAATTTTATGGATCCGCAGCAAATCGATGAGTGTGGATGGTACTACCCACATCAGATGTAGGCCCCCTCCCCAGACAAGCTGGAGATACCTCTCCCCACTTCGTAGGGCATGAGCCAGATCCATGCAATGCCCTATCACTGCGGGCCAATGGGTTTAGTCTCCGCCTCAAGTGTAGTGAGCGTAGAGGAGACCTCCCCACCTACGGTGCTCGTTGGTGTGGGGGCGGCGAGCACCGTAGCTGGGGAGATCCGCGAGAAGGGCCTGGCGCGCGTCCAGAGTTGCCGCCACCAACTTCCGGACCCAACTCCCCACCGGTCCGCCTTCAGCCCACCGACGGACACCACCCTGACGAACCCCCGTACACAGCCCCTTGCGAGACCACACACGAGAGACCACGAGATGGGCCGCACAACGAACTTCCAATGGTGTCGAGAGGAGGGCGACGGAGCGACTGCTCCCCTTGACGCAGCTTGAGCTAAGCCCCACTTCGCACCCCAGCCCGACCGACCCAGCCCTTAGAGCTCTCTTCTACCCCTAAGCCATAAGACTACTGAACATCTAATCAAATGACTACCCAGACCTTTCACTGTAAGGTCTACACCTGGTGTATTTGGCGCATGTGACAAATGCAATTTGATTTGATTTGATTAAACTTGCCAGTCTATGTCATGGAAAGAGCAGGTGTACATTATATTTTGTACACTCCGTGTCTATGTTAACATATTTTCTGCTGTCTGCTCCCCATAGGCAGGGTCTATAATAGACTCTCCCTGCTCATGTACAGGTAATAAAGTAGCTAAATACATGAATGAATAAATATATACAGTTGTGTGAAATGCAGTGGATGATTTTAATGCAACAGTGAAGACTTCAAACGGGAGAACAACGATTAATTATTTTAGTTAATTCAGGCTGATTCTCACAGAGCTGCTAGGGTGCACCTCAATAGTCTACAGTAGCTTCATGCTTTCTCTCCTCATCACCTTTCCCAGCTTTGCTGTTGAACCCCTAACTTTATTGGATAACATTTTAGTTTAAATCTACTTGTAAATATGCATTTAAAAAACAACAACCTAAAATGACCTCTCAGCACCAATCTTTTCTGTGCTTGCTTGCCATTGGTGCCTGTCCCCTGTTGTGTAACATACGTTTCTGGCTGTGAACAGTCTGAGTATTTGGCACATGCTGGTGGAAGGTGGAGACAGAACGTCAGAGAGGCTGAGAGGGGAGAAACAGAGTCTGATGGTAGGGAGACAAACAAGAAGACGTATTGTAGAGCATCATGTCAAAGGAGCTTTATCAGACTGTTGATATTTGGTTTCTAACATTATTATGTTAGTCCTACTATAAATTATTTTGATGGAATCACATTCTGACATGCATTTGATAATGCAAAACATGTCCTTGTGTCAATTCTTTAAAATGTGTTATCAATACAATGAGAAAGGGAATAAACCATGTGTGGGTTTTTCTTTTTGCATATAATGTATTTTTATTCTCTCTTTTGTTATTGAATGGATTCAAGTGTGCAATTAAAATACTCTAAAATAAATAGACTCCAAACATGTCAGATTTCAGTAGTTGTGTGTGTGAGTTAGCAAGGAAAGCTACTTTCACTTCACAACCATGTCTTTGTCCTGCCTAGTTTTTAGTAATGTGAGGAACTGTAGCAAATTTTCATTGGCTCTAAATCCTGCTTTGCATAGTAATTTCTTCATGCTTTGCGGACTGTTTCATACTTTCAGTATCTAGGTTTTCATCCAATTGATGACAGATTGTCATGCAAATATTCTGAAATCTGCATAAAAACAATATGCACATTTTCCCACCAGAGTTGTTTCAGACTGATTAAAGGGAAAAGCTTCTTCCAGTCCGTGGTGAGTAATCCCAGTTCTGATGTCCATAAATTATTTTCGGTCATAAGAGACGGACGCAGCAACATTATGTACAAAATAAGTTAAAAATAGTTACAAAAACAACGCAAAAAATGAACAAAAAAGCACAATTGATTACAGGCATGTAAAACGTCAGCCATCCTCTTCGGCACCATTTTCGGGATAAGCTGTTTACATGCACCTTTGATATACCGATCACGAGTATCCCTGTATACGTGAATGAACTAAATATTCCTCATTTAAATTCATACGGGTTAAATGGAATAGTAACTGAAATATGGACACGAATGTAGGCCTATAACCTCTCACATGAAGCATTATATAATAATAACCAGTGGTGGAAAAAGTACCCAATTATCATACTTGAGTAAAAGTAAAGATACCTTAATAGAACATGACTCAAGTAAAAATGAAAGTCACCCAGTAAAATACTTTGAATTGCTAAAATATACTTTTTATTTGTATTCATTTTATCTTTATTTAACCAGGTAGGCCAGTTGAGAACAAGTTCTCAAATACAACAGCGACCTGGCCAAGATAAAGCAAAGCTGTGCGACAATAAACAACACAGAGTTACACGTGGGATAAACAAAAGTGCAGTCAATAACACAATAGAAAAATCTATATACAATATGTGTAAATGGAGTAAGGAGGTAAGGCAATACATAGGCCATAGTAGCAAAATAAATACAATTTAGCAAATGAACACTGGAGTGATAGATGTGCAGATGATGATGTGCAAGTAGAAATACTGGTGTGCAAAAGAGCAACAAAAAAAGTAAATAAAAACAATATGGGGATGAGGTAGGTAGTTGGATGGGCTATTTACAGATGGGCTGTGTACAGCTGCCGCAATCGGTAAACTGCGCAGATAGCTGATGCTTAACGTTAGTGAGGGAGATATCAGTCTAGAACTTCAGCGATTTTTGCAATTCGTTCCAGTCATTGGCAGCAGAGAACTGGAAGGAATGGCGGCCAAAGGAGGTGTTGGCGTTGGAGATGACCAGTGAGATATACCTTGTGGAGCGCGTGCTATGGGTGGGTGTTGTTATGGTGACCAGTGAGCTGAGATAAGGTGGAGCTTTACCTAGAAAATACTTTTTGATAACCTGGAGTCATTGGGTCTGGAGACGAATATGTAGTGAGGGCCAGCTGACGAGAGCATACAGGTCACAGTGGTGGGTGGTATATGGGGCTTTGGTGACAAAACGGATGGCACTGTGATAGACTACATCCAATTTGCTGAGTAGAGTGTTGGAGGCTATTTTGTAAATGACATCGCCGAAGTCGAGGAATGGTAGGCTAGTCAGTTTTACGAGGGTATGTTTGGCAGCGTGAGTGAAGGAGGCTTTGTTGCGAAATAGGAAGCTGATTCTAGATTTCATTTTGGATTGGAAATGTTTAATATGAGTCTGGAAGGAGAGTTTACAGTCTAGCCAGACACCTAGGTATTTGTAGTTGTCCACATATTCTAAGTCAGAACCGTCCAGAGTAGTGATGCTAGTCGGGCGGGCGGGTACGGGCAGCAATTGGTTGAAGAGCATGCATTTAGTTTTACTAACGTTTAAGAGCAGTTGGAGGCCACGGAAGGAGAGTTGTATGGCATTGAAGCTCGTCTGGAGGTTTGTTGACACAGTGTCCAAAGAAGGGCCAGATGTATACAGAATGGTGTCATCTGCGTAGAGGTGGATCAAGGAATCACCAGCAGCAAGAACAACATCATTGATATATAGAGAGAAAAGAGCCAGCCCGAGAATTTAACCCTGTGGTACCCCCATAGAGACTGCCAGAAGTCTGAACAACAGGCCCTCCAATTTGACTGACACTGAACTCTGTCTGAGAAGTAGTTGGTGAACCAGACAAGTCAGTCATTTGAGAAACCAAGGCTGTTGAGTCTGCCGATAAGAATACGGTGATGGACAGAGTCGAAAGCCTTGGCCAGGTCAATGAAGACGGCTGCACAGTACTGTCTTTTGTCGATGGGGGTTATGATAGCTTCCTATTTCGCAGGCCCAGACGGCATCCCCAGCCGCGCCCTCAGAGCATGCGCAGACCAGCTGGCCGGTGTGTTTACGGACATATTCAATCAATCCCTATACCAGTCTGCTGTTCCCACATGCTTCAAGAGGGCCACCATTGTTCCTGTTCCCAAGAAAGCTAAGGTAACTGAGCTAAACGACTACCGCCCCGTAGCACTCACATCCGTCATCATGAAGTGCTTTGAGAGACTAGTCAAGGACCATATCACCTCCACCCTACCTGACACCCTTGACCCACTCCAATTTGCTTACCGCCCAAATAGGTCCACAGACGATGCAATCTCAACCACACTGCCCTAACCCATCTGGACAAGAGGAATACCTATGTGAGAATGCTGTTCATCGACTACAGCTCGGCATTCAACACCATAGTACCCTCCAAGCTCGTCATCAAGCTCGAGACCCTGGGTCTCGACCCCGCCCTGTGCAACTGGGTACTGGACTTCCTGACGGGCCGCCCCCAGGTGGTGAGGGTAGGCAACAACATCTCCTCCCCGCTGATCCTCAACACTGGGGCCCCACAAGGGTGCGTTCTGAGCCCTCTCCTGTACTCCCTGTTCACCCACGACTGCGTGGCCATGCACGCCTCCAACTCAATCATCAAGTTTGCGGACGACACAACAGTGGTAGGCTTGATTACCAACAACGACGAGACGGCCTACAGGGAGGAGGTGAGGGCCCTCGGAGTGTGGTGTCAGGAAAATAACCTCACACTCAACGTCAACAAAACTAAGGAGATGATTGTGGACTTCAGGAAACAGCAGAGGGAACACCCCCATCCACATCGATGGAACAGTAGTGGAGAGGGTAGCAAGTTTTAAGTTCCTCGGCATACACATCACAGACAAACTGAATTGGTCCACTCACACAGACAGCATCGTGAGGAAGGCGCAGCAGCGCCTCTTCAACCTCAGGAGGCTGAAGAAATTCGGCTTGTCACCAAAAGCACTCACAAACTTCTACAGATGCACAATCGAGAGCATCCTGGCGGGCTGTATCACCGCCTGGTATGGCAACTGCACCGCCCTCAACCGTAAGGCTCTCCAGAGGGTAGTGAGGTCTGCACAACGCATCACCGGGGGCAAACTACCTGCCCTCCAGGACACCTACACCACCCGATGCTACAGGAAGGCCATAAAGATCATCAAGGACATCAACCACCCGAGCCACTGCCTGTTCACCCCGCTGTCATCCATCCAGAAGGCGAGGTCAGTACAGGTGCATCAAAGCTGGGACCGAGAGACTGAAAAACAGCTTCTATCTCAAGGCCATCAGACTGTTAAACAGCCACCACTAACATTGAGTGGCTACTGCCAACACACTGTCAATGACACTGACTCTACTCCAGCCACTTTAATCATGGGAATTGATGGGAAATGATGTAAATATATCACTAGCCACTTTAAACAATGCTACCTTATATAATGTTACTTACCCTACATTGTTCATCTCATATGCATACGTTGATACTGTACTCTATATCATCGACTGCATCCTTATGTAATACATGTATCACTAGCCACTTTAACTATGCCACTTGGTTTACATACTTATCTCATATGTATATACTGTACTCGATATCATCTACTGTATCTTGCCTATGCTGCTCTGTACCATCACTCATTCATATATCCTTATGTACATATTCTTTATCCCCTTACACTGTGTATAAGACAGTAGTTTTTTTGGAATTGTTAGTTAGATTACTTGCTCGTTATTACTGCATTGTCGGAACTAGAAGCACAAGCATTTCGCTACACTCGCATTAACATCTGCTAACCATGTGTATGTGACAAATAAAATTTGATTTGATTTGATTTGATAGCGTTTAGTACCTTAAGCGTGGCTGACGTGCACCCGTGACCAGCTCGAAAACCGGATTGCATAGTGTAGAAGGTACGGTGGGATTCGAAATGGTCAGTGATTTGTTTATTAACTTGGCTTTCAAAGACTTTAGAAAGACAGGGCAGGATGGATATAGGTCTATAACAGTTTGGGTCTAGTGTCACCCCCTTTGAAGAGTGGGATGACTGCATCAGCTTTCCAATCTTTAGGAATCTCGGACAATATGAAAGAGGTTGAACAGACTAGTAATAGGGGTTGCAACAATGGTGGCGGATAATTTTAGAAAGAGAGGGTCCAGATTGTCTAGCCCAGCTGATTTGTACGGGTCCAGGTTTTGTAGCTCTTTCAGAACATCTGCTATCTGGATTTGGGTAAAGGAAAAGCTGGGAGGCTTGGGCAAGTAGCTGTGGGGGGTGCGGAGCTGTTGGCCAGGGTTGAGGTATCCAGGAGGAAAGCATGGCCAGCCATAGAGAAATGCTTATTGAAATACTTGATTATCGTGGATTTATTGGTGGTGACAGTGTTTCCTAGCCTCAGTGCAGTATGCAGCTAAAAAGAGGTGCTCTTATTCTCCATGGACTTTACAGTGTCCCAAAACTTTTTGGAGTTAAAGCTACAGAATGCAAATTTCTGTTTGAAAAAGCTAGCCTTTGCTTTCCTAACTGACTGTGTGTATTGGTTCCTGACTTCCCTGAAAAGTTGCATATCGCAGGGACTATTTGATGCTAGCGCAGTATGCCACAGGATGTTTTTGTGCTGATCGAGGGCAATCAGGTCTGGAGTGAACCAAGGGTTATATCTGTTCTTAGTTCTACATTTATTGAAAGGGGCATGCTTATTTAAGATGAGGACATTACTTTTAAAGAACAACCAGGCATCCTCTACTGAACTGATGAGGTCAATATCCTTCCAGAATACCCGGGCCAGGTTGATTAGAAAGGCCTGCTCACAGAAGTGTTTTAGGGAGCGTTTGACAGTGATGAGGGCTGGTCGTTTGACCGCAGACCCATAACAGATGCAGGCAATGAGGCAGTGATCTCTGAGATCCTGATTGAAAAGAGCAGAGGTGTATTTGGAGGGCAAGTTGGTCAGGATAATATCTTTGAGAATGCCCATGTTTACGGATTTAGGGTTGTACCTGGTGGGTTCCTTGATAATTTGTGTGAGATTGAGGGAACCTATCTTAGATTGTAGGACGGCCAGGGTGTTAAGCATATCCCAGTTTAGGTCACCTAACAGAAGGAACTCTGAAGATAGATGGGGGGGGGCAGCGGCGATCAATTCACATATGGTGTCCAGGGCACAGCTGGGTGCTGAGGGGGGCCTATAACATGCGGCAGCAGTGAGAGACTTATTTCTGGAAAGATTCATTTTTAAAATTTGAAGCTCGAACTGTTTGGGCATTGACCTGGATAGTATGACAAAACTCTGCAGGCTAACTCCTCCCCTTTCGGCAGTTCTATCTTGACAGAAAATGTTGTAGTTGGGGATGGAAATCTCCAAATTTTTGGTGGCCTTCCTAAGCCAGAATTCAGACACGGCAAGGACATCAGGGTTGGCGGAGTGTGCTAAAGCAGTGAGTAAAACAAACTTAGGGAGGAGGCTTCTGATGTTAACATGCATGAAACCAAGGCTTTTACTGTTACAGAAGTCAACAAATGAGAGCGCCTGGGGACACACAGTGCCTGGGTTAACCTCTACATCACCCAAGCAACAGAGGAGTAGGATGAGGGTACGGTTAAATGCTATCAAAACTGGTCGTCTAGTGCGTATGGGACAGAGAATAAAAGGAGCAGATTTCTGGGCGTGGTAGGATAGATTCAGGGCATAATGTACAGACAGGGGTATGGTAGTGTGCGGGTACAGTGGAGGTAAACCAAAGCATTGAGTGGACATATGAGAGGTTGCGTCTATGGAGGCACTAGTTATGCTAGGTGCGGTCACCACATGTGTAGGTGGGACAAAATAGGTATCTGAGGCATGTTGAGTGGGACTATGGGCTCCGCTGTAAAATAAAACAACGCTAACTACCCTAAACAACAGTATACAAGGCATATTGACATTAGAGAGAGACATAAAGCGAGGCATAAGGCAATCACAGGTGTTGATTGGGAGAGCTAGCTAAGACAAGAACGAGTAAGACAACAACAGCTAATCAGCTAACACAACAACAACAGGTAAAATGGCGATGAATGGGCATAGAGGGTCAGTTAACTACACACAGGGCCTGAGTTCGAGGCTGGGGCCGACAGAAACAAAATAAACAAAATGGAGTAACGTGATTAATGAACAGTTAAACATCAAAAGTAAAAGTACAAATAATTCAAATTCCCTATATTAAGCATCATAAGTAAAAGTACAAACAATTTCAAATTCCTTATATTAAGCAGACAGCAGCATTTTCTTGTTTTTAAAATGTACGGATAGCCAGGGGCACACTCACTAAAGCATTTGCGTTTAATGAGTCTGCTAGATCATAAGCAGCAGGGATGACCAGGGATGTTCTCCCTGGTCAAGTGTGTGAATTGGACCCTTGTGCTGTCCGGCTAAGGATTCAAAACTTCTACAGGCTAGGGTCTATTTTTCTCCATTTCCGCCTGACTGACGTCCCCAAAGTAAACTAAACTAAACTAAATCCAGATATGCATATAATTGGTACCATTGGAAAGAAAACTCTGAAGTTTGTAGAAATGTTAAAATAATGTAAGAGACTATAACACAATAGATATGGTAGGAGAAAATTCAAAGAAAAACCAAACTGGACATATTTTTTGTTTTGAGAGCCCATGTTCCTCCATTAGAACGTATAGGGAAAAAATTAAATCCAGCTCCCAGTATGCAATTCCTATGGCTTCCACTGGATGTCAGTAGTCCTTGTTCAAGGTTTCAGGCTTGTTTCTTCCCAAACGAGGAAGAATTGTGAGTTTTAGTACTGGGATACAGACTTAGAAATCAGTCTATGCGCGTACGATGAAGAGGACGCGCACCTGCTAATATCATTTTCCTATTGAACATACTTCTTTCTGTATGAAATATTATAGTTTATTTACAATTTAGGGTACCTGAGGATTAAATAGAAACGTATTTTGACTTGTTTTAACAAAGTTTAGCGGTAGCTTTTGGATTCCTTTCTCTGCATGTTGATTGAGTGGATTACTCAAATCGATGGCACCAACTAAACAGACTTTTTGGGATATAAAGAAGGATTTTATCTAACAAAACAACACTAAATGTTGTAGCTGGGACCCTTTGGATGACAAATCAGAGGAAGATTTTCAAAAAGTAAGTGAATATTTTATCGCTATTTGTGAATTTATGAAACCTGTGCTGGTGGAACAATATTTTGATGTGGAGCACCGTCCTCAAATAATCGCATGGCATGCTTTCACTGTAAAGCCTATTGTAAAATCAGACAGTGCAGTTAGTTTAATAAGAATTTAAGCTTTTAACCGATATAAGACACTTGTATGTTCGTAAATGTTTAATATCCATAATTTCTATGATTTTTTATTTGAATTGCGCACCCTCCAGTTTCACCGGAAGTTGTCCCGTTACTTTTGAGTGTCACAGAAAACGTAAAAAGTACATTATTTTCTGTAGGAATGTAGAAGTAAAACAAAAAGTAGTCAAAAATGTAAATAGTAAAGTAAAGTACAGACAACAGAGAAATACTGAACTTCTCTAGGATAGGGGGCAGCATTCGGAATTTTGGATGAAAAGCGTGCCCAAATTAAACTGCCTGCTACTCATGCCCAGATGCTAAGATATGCATATTATTAGTAGATTTGGATAGAAAACACTCCAAAGTATCTAGAACTGTTTGAATCATGTCTGTGACAATAACATAACTTATTTGGCAGGCGAAACCCCGAGGACAAACCATTCAGGTTTTTTTTTTTTAGGTCACTCTTTTCAATAGGTTTTCATTGGGAATCCAGATTTCTAAGGGACCTTCTTGCAGTTCCTATTTTTTCCACTGTATGTCAACAGTCTTTGGTTGAGGAAATTGGTTGAGGATTTTCCTTTGAGAAACTAAGAAGTAACACTGTTCAGAATGAGGCTGGAGGGAAGTGTACTCTTTGTTAGAGGCGCGTTACACAGAGGCTAGCTAGACTTTGTTTTCCTCCTGTATTGAACACAGATCATCCCGTCTTCAATTTGATCAATTATTTACATTAAAAAATACCTAAAGTTGTAATACAAAAGTACTTTGAAATGTTTGAACAAAGCTTACAGATAACTTTTGAGATATTTTTTTGTTTTTCTGGATCAAATGCGCCAAATAAATGGACATTTTGGATATATATCGACGGAATTAATAGAACAAAAGGATCATTTGTGATGTTTATGGGACATATTGGAGTGCCAACAGAAGAAACTCGTCAAAGGTAAGGCATGAATTATATCTTTATTTCTGCGTTTTGTGTTGCGCCTGGAGGGTTGAAATATGATGGTCTGGGTTTGTTTGCTTGGGTGCTATCCTCAGATAATAGCTTGAGAATCTGACACGTTGGCTGGATTCACAACAAGTGTAGCTTTAATTTGGTATATTGAATGTGTGATTTCATGAAAAATTTATTTTTATAGGAATTTATTTGAATTTTGCGCTCTGCATTTTCACTGGATGTTGGCCAGTTGGGGTGCTAGAGTCCCATATATCCCAGAGAGGTTTTTAAAGTATTTTAAATACATTTTTACACCACTTTTATTAACTCATGCAAAATGACGCATTCTTGCAGTAAAACTATACAACAAATGTTCATTTTGTCTGGGAACAGGAATAGAAAAATGTTTTATTTCTTTCAGCATATGTTGAGAATTTTAATGCCTGTGTAACTTGTTATCTTATCAGGAACGTGTTTCATCATTTTCTCAGCTTTTCATTTACTTATAAACCTGTCCATCTGATGACATTTTGACATTTTGCACAGGACCAATCTTACCACAAGTTATTGCGTTTTCTCCTCGGTCCCTAAACCAAAAAGACAACTTTGGCAATCAACAGACAACTTTACCGGTCGTTGTACTATTGCATAATTTCTTTTTACTATGTTTTTGTTGATGAATGCACAAACTGTCAGATAAAGTAAAAGTTATGTTTGTGAGCAATACAAGCTGATACATTCACTTTGTAAACATAGGAGCTTTACCCTGCCTAGTTTTTCTGTGATGTGGTCGATTGTAACAAATTTTAAATTGGCTCAAATTCCTGCTTCGCAACATAATTTTCATGCATGGCCAGTCCGACCCTGTCACGTCCTGACCTTAGTTCCTTTTTAATGTCTCTATTTTGGTTTGGTCTTGGCGTGAGTTGGGGTGGGCATTCTATGTTGTTCATTTTATGTTTTGTTCTGTGTGGTGTATTTCTATGTGTTTGACCGGGTATGGTTCCCAATCAGAGGCAGCTGTCAATCGTTGTCTCTGATTGAGAACCATACTTAGGTAGACTGTTCCCACCTGTGTTTGTGGGTAGTTGTTTTCTGTTTTGTGTGTCTTCACCTTACACAACTGTTTCGTTCCCGCTCTCTCTTTGTTGTTTTTTTTTGGTTATTGCAGTTTTCAGTTTATTTATTAAAATGAACATGGACACTTACCACGCTGCGTTTTGGTCTGATCCTTCCTATTCCTCATCCGAGGAGGACAGACCCTTAATACTTTAATTTACTCCGCTTAGATGGAGTCTGTTTTTGATCCATAGATATGTGAGCGAGCATCTATAATTGATGGGAATGTTCTTTCAAAGTGTTTTAACAACCGAACCAACCAAGTTAGTGTCTTATTACTTTGCTTCTCTGCGTTCACGCTGCATCAGCAAATAACAAATAATGGCGTTTTTTAATCTGTTTGAAATAAGGTTGTTTCGTTTGTCAACTTTGCCCTGCCTCACTCTTATCAAATCAAATGTATTTGTCACATACACATGGTCAGCAGATGTTAATGCGAGTGTAGCGAAATGCTTGTGCTTCTAGTTCCGACAATGCAGTAATAACCAACGAGTAATCTAACCTAACAATTCCAAACCTACTACCTTATACACACAAGTGTAGAGGGATAAAGAATATGTACATAAAGATATATGAATGTGTGATGGTGCAGAACGGCATAGGCAAGATGCAGTAGAGTAGATGGTATCGAGTACAGTATATACATATGAGATGAATCATGTAGAGTATGTAAACATATTAAGTAGCATTGTTTAAAGTGGCTAGTCATATATTTTACATACATTTCCATCAATTCCCATTATTAAAGTGGCTGGAGTTGAGTCAGTGTGTTGGCAGCAGCCACTCAATGTTAGTGGTGGCTGTTTAACAGTCTGATGGCCTTGAGATAGAAGCTGTTTTTCAGTCTCTCGGTCCCAGCTTTGATGCACCTGTACTGGCCTCGCCTTCTGGATGATAGCAGGGTGAACAGGCAGTGGCTCGGGTGGTTGTTGTCCTTGATGATCTTTATGGCCTTCCTGTGACATCGGGTGGTGTAGGTGTCCTGGAGGGCAGGTAGTTTGCCCCCGGTGATGCGTTGTGCAGACCTCACTACCCTCTGGAGAGCCTTACGGTTGTGGGCGGAGCAGTTGCCGTACCAGGCGGTATAATGCCATCATTGTAAAATGTCTATTCTCTTCTGTACATAAATCATTGATAGGCACTGACACATGTACAGGCACCAGCATTCGAAAGCCTGTATCAAACTACTCAGAGTCAGAGTGCTGATTAAGGATCAGCTTGGCCTTTTAGATCATAATGAATAAGAGGACATCGACATAGGGGACCTGATCCTAGATCAGCACTGATGCGTAGAGGCCCAGGGCTGTCTACCCCTGGCTTATGCCGCATTCAAAGCAACTAGGAACTCAGAACTGGGAACCTCCAACATTCTACTTCAGTGCATTCAAAACATCTGGGAACTCCGGGGAAAAGAACGAGCACAGACTGGGATTTTTTTTGTTGAAATCTCATCCAAATCGGGAATTCCCGCTCGGGAGCCTTTTATTTGATTTCACCTTTATTTAACTAGTCAGTTAAGAACAAATTCTTATTTGCAATGACGGCCAACCAAAAGGCAAAAGGCCCCCTGCGTAGGACACATCACAACAAGGGAGACACCACATAGGTCTCTCTCTAAGACACCAACACAGCATGTTAGCAACACATGACATGGCAGCAGCACAACATGGTCACTGCTTTCTAGAGCTCTGACTTTCCCACCAGAAGATTACTGACTTCATGATTTGACCTCATATTTTTGAGTTCCCAGTTGTTTTGAATGTGGCATTCCTCAGGCCTTTTGTTGGATTGTTAAAAATGACTTTTTCATTATTTCGTGACAAGTTTACTGACCGGGACATAGTAAAACATAAAATCATACAGTAAAAAAATAACATGCTTAAGTTAATGTGTGTGCTGCCAGGAGCCAATTGTGAACTACTTTAATGGGGAATTTATTAATATTCCACTTTACTAGAATTTCAAAGTTGGTTTTCAGAAATAGTGCACATTATCCCCATCTCATCATTCAGAGAATAACATTCAAAAGTACGCTCAGTGAGTGGCCAGTTTATTAGGTACACCACCAATTACTCATGTGGCCATGGCTTGCTATATAATGCAGGCATACAGGCATTGGGTTAGTGTTCAGTTGAATGTTAAAATGGGCAAAATGTGTGACCTAAGCGACTTTGAGAGTGATATGATCGTCAGTGCCAGGTGCGCCGGTTCCAGAATTTTAGAAACGGTCGGCCTCCTGGACTTTTCACGCAAGACTGTGTCTAGGGCTGAGAAGGAATGCCTCCAGAGAAGGGTGTGACAAAAAAAAACATCCAGTCAGAGGCAGTCCTGTGGGCAAAAATAGCTCGTTGATGAGAGGTCGAAGGTGAATGGCAAGAATCATGCAAGATAACAGGCAGCCCCGAACAGGCAAATAAAAGTACAGTACAACAGTTGTTTGCAGAATGGCATCTCGTAACACACATCTCGTCGGTCCGTGTCACGGATGGTCTATTGCAGCAGACGGCCCCACCGGGTTTCACTCCTATCAGCAAAAAACAAGAAGAAGTGGCTCTCAGTGTCAATGGAACAGGCTGGTGGTGGTGGTATAATGGTGTGGGTAATGTTTTCCTTGCACACATTAGGTCCCATGATACCAATTGAGTAACTTTTCCATGCTCCAGAGAATTCAGGCTCTTCTGGAGGAAAAAGGGTGTCCAATACGGTACTAAATGGGTGTACCTAAAAAGCTGTTTAACTGAACAGCCACACCATCTCTCAATAGGTACTAACCTACCGTATCTGTCAGTATGTCTATCTTCTGTGTCATTTATTACATACTATTGTTGAGTTAGTGTAGTGGTTTTGACTTGAGGTTATTATTTATAGGGGTGCCAGGTAGGTTGTGCCTACCAGAGAAAACATTAGTTTCTCCTTTTAGTTTGGGTGGGAATGAGTCCCATCTGGTCCGTCAAGTCTACACCAATACAAAGGACTTATGTAAAAGTCAGGATGGAAATAAACTTTTCATAAACCCTTAAAACATTGGAAAGAACTTCAAAAACAACTATATTCTTTTGCGTGGGTTGTATTAGCAACAACAATGATTACACACATATAATATCACAATGAGTTCTGGTTCCTCCAGAAATGTCCTGTACCTCGGGCCTAAAGAGAGTCCAGCCCGGTAAAGGAGTTCAGTGAACTCAAGTGACTTTTGTCACGCAATGTTTGTCCGTTCATTCCGTGTAGCGTAAACCCAGTATTAAACATACAATCAATATAACAATTCATTTACCACAGAACTTTAAAGCGTATCAACTCTTACTAAGTCCTCAACTACAACTAACTACATAAATCACAGTATACATCACATCAAAACAAATGAAATACCGTATACAAAAAGGTGGTAGTCGGTCAGTCAGACAATCCAATCCGCCAACAGATCTCCAGCGGAGAAAGGCCACGAAGAACGGAGAGGTGTAGTCCACGGACGCAAAGAGTGGATCCGATCCTGGGTAAACTCTATTAGGCTACAAAACAAACGGAACTGAGGGTTGAACACGTCCTCATTCACGTCTCCATCACAACCCCACTTTTGCGCAGCTGATGCTGGCTATTTAATTGGGAATTAAAGGGAAAGCGCCCTATTGGAAGGAGCTGCACTGAGACGGTTCAGAATAATTCAGGGCCGTCACAATAGAGTTACTGTATATGTGGTAATTGTAGAATATTTCTACTTTCCAGCTGTGCATTCCCTGCGGTTTGTTAGTACTCTGGGACATCAGGAATACCAGACTTACCAGAGTTCGTGACTTTGGTGCTGGTGAATGGAAATCTCTTCTCCTACTATGACAGTAACATCAGCAGAATGACTCATTAACAGGAGTGGATAGCCAAGTCAGAGGGGCCTGACTACTGGGAGAGAAACACTCAGCTGTACATTGGTAATGAGCTGCTCACCAAAACCAACCTGGTTGTTTCCCAGCAGCGCTTCAATCAGACTGCAGGTGAGTGATGATAAACCACCCTTATTAACATCGGTATTAAATATCAACTTAACTAAGCATGTGTGTGTGTATTACCCTCCTCTGTAACCAACAGCAGAGCCTCCTCCCTGTGTGAGTCTCTGATAAGAGAGAAAGCAACGAACAGAGAAAGCAGTGCACTGTGATGATATCTCGACAACTCTTACTCTGAACCTCACTCGGTCTCTCTCGTTGCCTCTCTCTCTCTGGTGTGCACATATCCCAGGTAATGTATGGTTGTGAGTGGGATGAAGAGAATGGTATCACTGATGTGTTGTTCCAGTATGGTCATGATAGAGAGAATTTCATCTCATTTGACCTAAAGACAATGACATGGGTCACTCCAAAGCCACAGGCTGTCATCACCAAACACAAGTATGACAGTAACATAGCTGTCAATGAGGGGTATAAGCATTACCTCACCCAGAGGTGTATAACTTGTATCAAGAAGTATCTGCAGAATGGGAAGAGTACTCTGCAGAGGATAGGTACAGAAACACTGGGACAATTTCTTCTACATACACAATTCTTATTTAATACTGTTGAGTTTTTAAATGTGTGCATTGAATTGTACATAATTCACAATACTGTTAACACTGTGCATTGCTAATAACAACTTCCTTATTCTGCTCTACATCTTTTCCCTGTCATTCTTTCTCTCCCATCTCTGTCTCTTTACCCCACCCTTCTCTCTCTTCCATCCTTTCTTTCCACACCCATTTCTCTCCCCCAGTGTCTATCCTCCAGAAGACCCCCCCCTCTCCAGTTGTGACATGTCATGCTACAGGTTTCTACCCCAGAGATGGTGATGCGGATGAGAGGAGAACAGGATAGCCATGAGGATGTGAAGTATTGAGAGACCCTCCCCAACCACGACGGGATCTTCCAGATAAGGTCTCGTCTGACGGTGGACCCTAAGGAGTGGGACAACAACAACACCTAAAGTGTGGTCCAACAAGAACCCTGTATTACACCCTGATCTGTCTCCTATGTCTGCATCTGGGTCTTGCCCTGTGTCGTTATATCCTGAGGATGAAGTCACCATCTGGGTCTTGCCCTGTGTCGTTATACCCTGAGGATGAAGTCACCATCTGGGTCTTGCCCTGTGTCGTTATACCCTGAGGATGAAGTCACCATCAGACTGGAACACTCAGGTGTTCAAGACCAACTGGAGTTAGTAATTATGATCATACAGAGAAACTGTGAATGTTACGGCATACTTGTAGAGAGGCTACAGTCTACAAAAAGGACCTCTGTCATGTTAATTGATCATTTTTGCCTTTGAATATTGGTAAAACATTGAACTCTATGCATATAGTCATAGGCTATTAATTTATTTTTACCTCATAAACCACAAATTCCCAAACTTAGCATACCAAACGTTCAAAATAAAAACAAATGACCTCAATGATAAAGCATTTACTGTGTGGAAAGGTGTCCTCTTTCCTGGCCAATGAAGTCCAATTTTGGGGACCATTTTTTACTCATCAACGGCACAGTTGAGTTTTAATCCAAAACTAGTTGGAATACCACAGATCATAATTACATCACTTGCAATTAATATCTGCACGGTTGACTTCAAATTGCATAGCCAGTTACAATTTTCTCATGGACGTTTACAATAAGAACTGTAATGTGATCTTTGTAAGCACTGAGAAGCTGTGGAGGAGTGTCTCTAACTTATGTCATGTCATACTAAGACCAACGCCTAAACAAGTACCCATAATTCATTAACATATTTTTTTAATTCCAGAGGATGACAATGCAGGTTTCATCATTGGGAGTGTGGAAGCTGCTGCTACTTTCGGGTCCTCCTGGCTGCTGTCTGGTTAAACAGGGGCAGGACCAGGGAGTCATGCAACAACTACCAGGAACACAGAGACTAGTGGGGACCAGAAACATGGGGTAGATTCATTATATTCAGGGATGTCATTCCAACTAGTGTTCTCCCCTATCATTTGTATTTTCCTACATGGATTTCTTTAAGTATTATACAGTATATTCCTCCACCAGTTTCCCACATTATGAAGAACTTCTCATTCTAGATAACTATCAAGTTAAGTGGGTGGGTAATTTATTACAATATTATGGTTGTTCTAGTCTAGGTAAACATCCAAGTAATGAACATAATGTTAATATGGAATATGTGCAAAATGTAAATATAGAATATAAGTAATGTACAAAATGAGGACATGAATGTGTAAACAGATGTAAATATGTGCATCAGACCAAAGTCAATCCAAAAGGTAACATTTTTCACATTATATGTTTATACTGAAAGTTGCTGTATTTTTCTAGCCTTTTTTATACTCAAAGCAAACTTCATTGTGAAGTTCGTTGATCATAAAAACCTGACCTCGCCTACAGGTGCATCAAAGCAGGGACCGAGAGACTGAGAAACAGCTTCTATCTCAAGGCCATCAAACTGTTAAACAGCCACCACTAACATTGAGTGGCTGCTGCCAACATACTGACTCAACTCCAGCCACTTTAATAATGGAAATGGATGGAAATTGATGTTAAAAAAATGTATCACTAGCCACTTTAAACATTGCCACTTAATATAGTGTTTACATACCCTATATTACTCATCTCATATGTATATACTGTACTCTATATCATCTACTGCATCTTGCCATCTTTACGTAATACATGTATCACTAGCCACTTTAAACTATGCCACTTTTATGTTTACATACCCTACATTACTCATCTCATATGTATATACTGTACTCGATACCATCTACTGCATCTTGCCTATGCCGTTCTGTACCATCACTCATTCATATATCTTTATGTACATATTCTTTGTCCCTTTACACTTGTGTGTATAAGGTAGTAGTTGTGGAATTGTTAGGTTAGATTACTCGCTGGTTATTACTGCATTGTCGGAACTAGAAGCACAAGCATTTCACTACACTCGCATTAACATCTGCTAACCTTGTGTATGTGACAAATACAATTTGATTTGATTTGATTTGTAGTTGTAGCCTATTAAAGAGAAACCAGCTATAATCAGCAAGCCAATTTAAACTAATTAGAGACCACATTTGTATTAATGTTTGTATCTTTGTTATGAAAAGACAAAATGTCTGCTGTGTTTTCCTGACACGCTGATGTTGAAAGGCCCACAGTAAGTTCAGCCCTGTGGTGATGCTGTTCTGACTGCTCTGTTCCAGTCATATGGGCTCAAATGTCAGCCTATTCCCTATATGGTGCTCTACCAGGCCCCATAGTAGTTATGGGTCTATGGGCTCTGATCAAAAGTAGTGCACTAAATAGGAAATAGGGTGCCATTTGGGACACAACCATGGTGTCGGTGTAACAGAGTGTCACGTTCTGACCTTTATTTCCTTTGTTTTGTCATTATTTAGTATGGTCAGGGCGTGAGTTGGGTGGGCAGTCTATGTTTGTTTTTCTATGATTTGGGTATTTCTATGTTTCGGCCTAGTATGGTTCTCAATCAGAGGCAGGTGTCATTAGTTGTCTCTGATTGAGAATCATACTTAGGTAGCCTGGGTGTCACTGTGTGTTTGTGGGTGATTGTTCCTGTCTCTGCACCAGATAGGACTGTTTAGGTTTTCCATGTTTATTGTTTTGTAGTGTTCATGTGTACATTTACGTATTAAAAGAACCATGGACACTTACCACGCCGCATATTGGTCCTCTGATCCTTTTCGCCTCTCCTCTTCGGAAGAAGAGGAGGAAATCCCTGACACAGAGACACTGACTCAGCAGGAATTGACATTAGCTTTTTTTAGCCACAGTTCTTTGGACAAGTAGGACAGATTGTTTTAGCTCAAGGACCAGTGGAAGCAAAATTTCCTGCATGGAGCAGCAGGAAGCCTAGTGGTTAGATTGTTGGACGAGTAACCGAAAGGTTGCAAGATTGAATCCCTGAGCTGACAAAGTAAAAAACTGTCATTCTGCCCCTGAACAAGGCAGTTAACCTGCTGTTCCTAGGCTGTCATTGACGATAAGAATTTGTTCTTCACTGACTTAAATAAAAGGTCAAAAAAAAAAAAAAAATCAAATGTTTCACTTGACGCAAAACCCACCACTGGTGTGCGTGGCCAAATAGCTTTTTCTAACAAATTTAAACACCTAGAGTTTGATAAATGGCATTGGAACTGGTGCTATGGTCAGATGACATGAAAATAGAGCTCTTTGGCCACACACACCAGTGGTGGTTTTTGCGTGAAAAATGTGCACATACAGAAAAGTACCTCATACCTACTGTAAAATATGGTGGATCTTTGATGAATGCACTAACTGTAATTCGCTCTGGATAAGAGCGTCTGCTGAATGACTAAAATGTCATGTAAAATTTAAGGGGCTATTTTGCTCCTTCTAAAGCTGTTCTCCAATCTAGTAAAACATTTTAGAAAAAGGCTCAGTGCCATTTTCCTGACAAGGGGAGGTATAGTATTGAAAACGGGGATGCCAATCATTTTTACCCCTATCTTTAAGATAAAAAAGATTACTTGTTAAACAAAATTTCTCTTAGCAATTGTGTTAGTATAAAATAATATACAGTTGAAGTCGGAAGTTCACATACACTTAGGTTGGAGTTATTAAAACTAGTTTTTCAACCACTCCACAAATTCTTGTTAACAAAATATAGTTTTGGCAAGTCGGTTATGACTTTGTGGATGACACAAATAATTTTCCCAACAATTGTTTACAGACAGATTATTTCACTGTATCACAATCCAGTGGGTCAGAAGTTTACATACACTAAGTTGACTGCCTATAAGCAGCTTGAAAAATTCCAGAAAATTATGTAATGGCTTTAGAAGCTTCTGATAGGCTAATTGACATCATTTCAGTCAATTGGAGGTGTACCTGTGGATGTATTTCAAGGCCTACCTTCAAACCCAGTGCCTCTTTGCTTGACATCATGGGAAAATCAAAAGAAATCGTAGACCTCCACAAGTCTGGTTCATCCTTGGGAGCAATTTCTAAACGCCTGAAGGTACCACTTTCATCTGTACAAACAATAGTACACAAGTATAAACACCATGGGACCACGCAGCCGTCATACCGCTCAGGAAGGAGACGCGTTCTGTCTCCTAGAGATGAATGTAATTTGTTGCGAAAAGTGCAAGTCAATCCCAGAACAACAGCAAAGGACCTTGTGAAGATGCTGGAGGAAACAGGAACAAAAGTATCTACAGTATATCACAAAAGTGAGTACACCCCTCACATTTTTTTAAATATTTGAGTAAATCTTTTCATGTGACAACACTGAATAAATGACACTTTGCTACAATGTAAAGTAGTGAGTGTACAGCTTGTATAATAGTGTAAATTTGCTGTCCCCTCAAAATAACTCAACACACAGCCATTAATGTCTAAACCGCTGGCAACAAAAGTGAGTACACCCCTAAGTGAAAATGTCCAAATTGGGCCCAATTAGCCATTTTCCCTCCCCGGTGTCATGTGACTCGTTAGTGTTACAAGGTCTCAGGTGTGAATGGGGAGCAGTTGTGTTAAATTTGGTGTCATCGCTCTCACACTCCCTCATACTGACTGGTCACTGGAAGTTCAACATGGCACCTCATGGCAAAGAACTCTCTGAGGATCTGAAAAAAATAATTGTTGCTCTACATAAAGATGGCCTGGGCTACAAGAAGATTGCCAAGACCCTGAAACTGAGCTGCAGCACGGTGGCCAAGACCATACAGCGGTTTAACTCGACAGGTTCCACTCAGAACAGGCCTCGCCATGGTCGACCAAAGAAGTTGAGTGCACGTGCTCAGCGTCATATCCAGAGGTTGTCTTTGGGAAATAGACGTATGAGTGCTGCCAGCATTGCTGCAGAGGTTGAAGGGGTGGGGGGTCAGCCTGTCAGTGCTCAGACCATACGCCGTACACTGCATCAAATTGGTCTGCATGGCTGTCGTCCCAGAAAGAAGCCTCTTCTAAAGATGTTGCACAAGAAAGCCTGCAAACAGTTTGCTGAAGAAAAGCAGACTAAGGACATGGATTACTGGAACCATGTTCTGTGGTCTGATGAGACCAAGATACATTTATTTGGTTCAGATGGTGTCAAGCGTGTGTGGCGGCAACCAGGTGAGGAGTACAAAGACAAGTGTGTCTTGCCTACAGTCAAGCATGGTGGTGGGAGTGTCATGGTCTGGTCCTGCATGAGTGCTGCCGGCACTGGGGAGCTACAGTTCATTGAGGGAACCATGAATGCCAACATGTACTGTGACATACTGAAGCAGAGCATAATCCCCTCCCTTCGGAGACTGGGCCGCAGGGCAGTATTCCAACATGATAACGACCCCAAACACACCTCCAAGACGACCACTGCCTTGCTAAAGAAGCTGAGGGTAAAGGTGATGGACTGGCCAAGCATGTCTCCAGACCTAAACCCTATTGAGCATCTGTGGGGCATCCTCAAACGGAAGGTGGAGGAGTGCAAGGTCTCTAACATCCACCAGCTCCGTGATGTCGTCATGGAGGAGTGGAAGAGGACTCCAGTGGCAACCTGTGAAGCTCTGGTGAAATCCATGCCCAAGAGGGTTAAGGCAGTGCTGGAAAATGATGGTGGCCACACAAAATATTGACGCTTTGGGCCCAAATTGGACATTTTCACTTGGGGTGTACTCACTTTTGTTGCCAGAGGTTTAGACATTAATGGCTGTGTGTTGAGTTCTTTTGAGGGGACAGCAAATGTACAATATAATACAAGCTGTACACTCACTACTTTACATTGTAGCAAAGTGTAATTTCTTCAATGTTGTCACATGAAAAGATATACTCAAATATTTACAAAAATGTGAGGGGTGTACTCACTTTTGTGATATAATGTATATCCACAGTAAAACAAGTCTTATATCGACATAACCTGAAAGGCCGCTCAGCAAGGACATCACAGGGAAGGAAAATTACATGGATATATTGAAGTAACATCTCAATACATCAGTCAGGAAGTTGAAGCTTGGTCGCAAATTTGTCTTCCAAATGGGGGGGTTCTGTTTTTTGTGTGTTTTTTTTTTCACAAAAAAATATATTTTGTATCTTCGAAGTGGTAGGAATGTTGTGTAAATCAAGTGATACAAACCCCCCTAAAATCAATTTAAATTCCAGGTTGTAAGGCAACAAAATAGGAAAAATGCCAAGGGGGTGAATACTGTCACAAGTCACTGTATGAACTGTTTATAGTGACCACGGTCCATTCTTTAATTCATCAAATCTATCCTAGCCAGAGATGAAAAGTTAGAGCCTATGCATAATGCTGTGTGTAGCCTATAGTGTAAATAACATGTACTAAAATACCTACTAAATGATGAAGGTATAGCTAATCAAAGAGTACTCTATAAACGAGGAATGCATTTACTCAAATCGACTAATAAGATGTATTAGTCATGAAAGAATAAACACTCATACAATAATAGTGTACCTGGAATACATGACATGCAAAATACAACAGATGATCAACTAAATAAGACTCCTGTGTTTACTTACAGGTGTGTCTTCAAAATAATATCTAGAGAGAAAGTCTGTGTGTCTGGTACAGTGAATTCACTGCCCATTTAACCAAATTGAAAATGGGAAATTCACCCACAACTTTATGATATATACTTTGTGTCAATTTTTTTAAGGACGCAGCTCAAATATTGCCACCACCTAAGCACAAGCAAGCTGATGTTAGATGGGTAAATTGCTGAACCTGGCATTAGGGCCCATTATACTATAATCTCATATCATGTGGCAACCTGGTCTCAGAGCATTTTGTATTCTTCTGTATATCTGAAACACTCCATTTAGTAAAATGTTACATTTTGCCTATTTTTATGTAACCATACCAAATATATATATATATATCATACTATTTTGAGTGTATTATTAAACTAAATGTTACACCTAGTCTATGATACCAGGCTGTGTGTGGGCATATGAGTAATGCTCACACGCCTCGGTTTTCAAACATGTACATTGAAGTGCAGTAGCAAGTATGGAACTGTTGTACTTTAACTGTATGTTCCATGAGGATCCATAGGGACTTCAGTAACTTTGTTCATTTGCTTGTCTTTTATCATCTGCTCAGGTTGTGTACAACTTACCTCTCTGTTGTATGGCAATGTGCTTTACATATTTCTCTTCTCCTTCTACAAAACATGTTGGAGGCGTGGAGATTTGTTTGGAAGTGTGTGTAGTTAAACTGTCTGGACTTTGCTGTTTGCATACCTTCAGTTTCACAGTCGATGGGTCACTCAGTGAGCAGGAGTCACAAGTAGCGGCTGTGTTTTTCTTTTTCTTTTCTTTCCCATTTGAGGGTTAAATGCTAGAGCAACCGCAAACGTGTGGAATTGAGGTTTACTCAGTCATCATGGAGGAGGACGGGGGAAGCCCTCTCTTCAAGTACCCAGTATCTGACTTCCTGTTGACAGTCGGTGGTCTGGTGTTCTTTCTCCTGGACGTGGGACTGGACGCGTGGGCGGTGGTGTCTTTTTATCACGAAGAGGACTATGTGTTCATGGAACTGCTGGTGTTCCTACTCCTAGGTTCCTCAGCCCTGGTCCAGGCTTTCAGCTGGCTGTGGTACCACTATGACAAGGACGGGACTGAGACCAGGACTGAGAGCCTTGTGAAGAACCTCTGCTCTCTCAAGATCCTACATCTTTTCCAGATGGGAGTCTACCTCAGGTGGAGTTCAACTGTGTTTACTTGGTGTTGAACTGGAAACAGCACAGGCCGTGTTTATAATCTAAAAAGGTTGTTTTCAGAGTCCTTGTGAGTCTGGCAAGCAAGGCTCCTTTAAGAATTCTCCTTCTCTGTTTCCCTTTCTGCTCCACTGATTGTGTTGCAGTTGAAAGGAATAGTCCCGGCTGACAGGAAAAATACAGCAAATACAATTGCCTAATACCATGTTTTAAATGATACATAAACATCCCAGAGTACATTGTCAGAGTTGTACATTCATGAAGTAGTACATCATTGAAGTAAATGAGTAGCAGTTCTCTGAAAGAGTTTCCCACTCATCTCAAGGCAGAAACACCTTTGTAACCACACTTCTTTGTATTATAGAATTAAGATGGTGAATATAGTCTCAAGTTACACATACTGCTTGGCTGTCATTCTAGATATGCTGGTGTGGTGAGGATCTCGATATGTGGCTTCTGCTGTGGAAAGCGTTACATGGGCGGCGATGCTGTGTATCTGACCCATGACCTAAGCCTGCTGCGCCTCATCGAGGCTTTCTCTGAGAGCACCCCACAGCTTGTCCTCATGATCACTATCATTGTCCAGAGGGGAGAGGTTGAGCCCATCACAAGTACATACATGTATAGACAGAGACTACGTCCCAAATGACACCCTATTCCCTATATCATACACAACATTGACCAGAGCCCTATGTGCCCTCGTCAAAAGTAGTGCAAAAAATAGGGAGCCAAATGTGACAGTCCTAGAGGTATAACACATTGTGGCTGGTATTGCCCTGTAACTAGGCTTCAGAGTTTTATCCTGACCCTACATAATCTACGAGTACAGACTCCAAACATTATGATACATTTTATAATTTCATCCATTGTCAGTTAGTTGATCAGTCTGTTATTTAACATCCTGTGTTGGTGTTCTCTCTCCCTCAGTCTTGAAGGCACTTGGTTCAGCATCTGCCATTGCCGTCAGTGTGACCATGTACCACCGTTCCCTGCGCTCCTTCCTCCCTGACAAGGCCAGGCAGGGCTGGTTCTCCTTCGTGGTCTACTTCCTGTGGAACCTGCTCCTTATTGGTCCCCGTGTGGCAGCAGTCGCCCTCTTTGCCTCAGCCTTCCCCTGCTTTATCACTGCCCATTTCCTGTCTTTCTGGATGGTTCTCTTTTTCTTCGCCTTGCCGACTCAAGACAGACTTCATGGACAGCCCTGGTGGAGAATGGCTCTACTGGGCCACCATAGGACTCATCTGGTATTTCAGCTGGTTCAATGTGATAAAGGGGGACACCAGGTGCCAGAGCACCCTCTACCACACCTGGATAGGAGTGGATATTGGTATGCTTTGTGGTCTTTGGGTGTGGCAGATGAAGAAGAACCCTCCATATTTTGAACTGCCACTAGATCCCTATGTCATCCTTGGCATTATGATCTCATTCTACATTGTTGGGCTCGGTCTTAAGGTGATATACTACAAGTACAGTCACCCAAGGATCACACAGCTGAGAGAAGACGAGCGTTGCCTCGAGCCGGAGCCAAGGTCTGAGCCAGAGGATCTCACCTCAGATTGCCATGACGAAGTGGACTCTAGGCTTATGAGCCATAGAATGGGTCCTACAGAACCGGTCATCAGAGTCAATAAGAGGATGAGGAACTTAGCTGATAACTTCTACTCCTGAATTGATCATCAGAGACCTCCTGAACATGGAGAAGGCTGTATGGGCTTGTTTGACATTGCAGCCGACATTGCAGTCAGTCTCAATTAGTCATTCAGTCACAATTTACCCACAATGACTAAATGGTCTGTCACATGTGGAGATGGAATCCACATGACAGATGGCTGTGTGAGCCCTTCCCACACTGGTGAAAATACCAAGGTCCTTTAAAAATATATATTTAAACTTTATTTTGACAGGGAGTCATGCTGAGACCAAGGTCTCTTTTACAGATGAATCTGGAGGCGAAAGAAAGGCACACGTGTTTAGGCGAGGTGCTGGCTAGCGGAGTAGAACACGTGTTTAGGCGAGGTGCTGGCTAGCGGAGTAGAACACGTGTTTAGGCGAGGTGCTGGCTAGCGGAGTAGAACACGTGTTTAGGCGAGGTGCTGGCTAGCGGAGTAGAACACGTGTTTAGGCAAGGTGCTGGCTAGTGGAGTAGAACACGTGTTTAGGCGAGGTGCTGGTGCTGGAACACGTGTTTAGGTGCTGGCTAGCGGAGTAGAACACGTGTTTAGGCGAGGTGCTGGCTAGTGGAGTAGAACACGTGTTTAGGCGAGGTGCTGGCTAGCGGAGTAGAACACGTGTTTAGGGGAGGTGCTGGCTAGCGGAGTAGAACACGTGTTTAGGCGAGGTGCTGGCTAGCGGAGTAGAACACGTGTTTAGGCGAGGTGCTGGCTAGCAGTGTTTTGTTGTTGTTGGAACATCCCTTTAATGGAAAACTTCAGCTTCCCTAATTGTGATATTTCAACTGAAAATGTAGTTTGCTCACCTGCGCACATACTCCAACTTCTTTTATTAAAGAGTTATTTTATACCTCCAGCCAATCGCAATCACTCTATTGAGACATATTGCAGACTCGTTGAAAAATATGTTGGTAATCTCCTTCAGAACAAAACAGGAGTACATATCCTTCCATAATTTATCAGAAAATGAAACACAAGCTTTGCTTGATTTACAATCGATACATCAGTCCTTACCCCCCTGCTGATAAGGGTGGGTCGGTTGTACTCATGGATAGTACAGTTTATGTAAAGGAGTGTCATAGACAACTGCTTGACAACACCTTTTACAAGAAACTCAGAAGTGACCCCACTTCCTAATTTCAGAACACTATCTTTACTGTCCTAGATGGGTTTTAAGTTCTGGTCAGATCACCAAAAAAAACACGACTTTTTGGTTATTCAACACCCTAAAAGTGTCACTTTCTATACTTTGCCGAAATTACCCAAGAATGTTACAAAACCTGCAGGGCGCCCTATTGTAGCGGGCATTGACACAGTAACGGCCCCTTTATCGACTTTTGTTGACTTTTTATTAGACCACTCGCAGAACAGCTCCCCTCCTTTGTAAAGGACACCAGCAGTATGATCTCTATTAGTGAATCTCTTGATCCTCTCCCTGATTGTACTTTGTTAGTTACTTTTGATGTTGAGTCGTTATACAGAATATTCCACACGAGGGCGGTATTGAAGCCATGGAACATTGTCTTCTGCAACGTGAATGAATTACCTTCCAGTGCATGCATTATGACATTGGCTGAAATAGTACTCGCACACAACTACTTCATATTTCTAAATTATTTCTTTATTCAGATGAAGGGTACTGCTATGAGTTTACTAAGGTTTCTAACTACGCTAATTTGTATGTGGGTTACATGGAGAAACAGTCCATTTTCAACCCTCTCAACAACAAAACATCTTGTCTAACATTATTATTTGGAAACGGTACATTGATGTTTTTATTCTATTGAGGGGTGAAGTGAAACAGCTCCAGGCACCTGAGATTTACTACGCAATCTGACACGCGTCAAATGAGTTTGCTTGATCTTCTGATTTTGTTTGAGGATAATGTTCTATACACTGATCTTTACAGGAAACCTACTGATCGTAACAGTTTCTTGAAAAACAGTTTGCCCTATAGCCAATTCTGTCGAATCAAAATAATTTGCAAAAAACAATCAGACTTCGACAGAAATATGTCTGAGATGCAACTCAAGGATTCAAGGGTACAAAAATGGTCGGATTAATACTGCCATTGAAAAATGCTAAACTAATCAAGACATGAGCTTTTTCAAGGACAAGTCTCGCAAAAATAAGCATTCTTGCGTTCTAGGCTACCCGCTATTCAAAGTGTTCTGAACAAATTAAGCAAACATTGGCACTTTCACAAACATGTGTTTTCGGACCCTCACTTGGTCGTATTCTCGCGGGGCAGAAATCTCAGATAAATTGATAAACTCTAATTTACCTCCCTAAAACAACCCTGCACAACGTCTATTTGCGCATCTACCGGATGGAAACTACAAGTGTAATGGCTGCGCTCAATGCAATGGCATTTAAAAATGTAGATCAATCAAACACTCCCAAACAGGGAAACAGATCCCTATCAAAGGTGTTATCACGTGCTCCACTAAGGCAGTTATTTATCTTATATCTTGTCCTTATGGTAAAAGGTATGTGGGTAAAACAAAGCGCGAATTAAAAGTACAAATCTCGGAGCATCGTAGCACCATTAGGTGCAAAAACTCGATTTACCCAGTTGCGGCTCACTTTTTGGAAGTGAACCACTCGATTTCGCCCCAACGTTATATCGGCATCGGAACATGTCACCCTCCCTAGGAGATTGGGTGACCTCGACAATTTATTAATGAAACGAGAGGATGCCTGGATCTTTCATTTAAAGACCCTTGCTCCCTTTGGTCTCAATGTAGACTTAGATCTGAAACCATTGGGATTGTGCTACTCATTGTAAATGTGTGTAGCCAAATTGTATCTACGATCGTACGCTATCCATTCATGTTTTTTGTATGTTATTTTTATATCTGGAAATTAACCAATGATATCAGGCCATACCCGGACATGATTACAGACACCTGTATGTGTCCTGAGACACTAAACTAGTGCCCCATAGTGTTTGTCATTATACCCTGATGAAGACAGCTTTTCTGTCGAAATGTTGGATAATTAGGTTATAAACTGGTTGGTTCAGCACTGAATGCTGATTGGCATACCCATGGTATATCAGACCATATACCACGGGTATGACAACATGTATTTTTACTGCTCTAATTGTGTTGGTAACCAGTTTATAATAGCAATAAGGCACCTTATTGGGTTTGTGATATATGGCCAATGCACCACGGCTAAGGGCTGTGTCCTGGCACTCCGTGTTGCGTCGTGCTTAAGAACAGCCCTTAGCCGTGGTATATTGGCTATATACCGCACCTCCTCGGGGTCAAATCATGATGTCAGTGATCTTCAGGTCGGAAAGTTGGAGCTCTAGAAAGAGGCCCGAGTTGGATGACCTTTCAAAAAGTTCAAAGTTGTCTTTCTGAGTTCCCAGTTGTTTGAACGTGGCATCAGATTGTAACTATGGTACCTCAGGGTTGCCAGCACATACCCCACACCCCCTTCCAGGGGTTTTATTTTTTATTTAACTTATAAACTTCTCCTGTGTTTGCCCCTGTTTATTGATAAATCCCCCATCATAGTGGTTTCATCCAAACTTGACAACCCTGATAAACTTTCGCGTATGGTTAGGCCGGGCAGTCGGCTTCTATTTGAAGTGATGATCTGTGAGGTGCTAACATTTATTTGCTTTGTGATTTGTCAAAAACTGTAAACTACTTGTCAAGTCATGTGCTCCAGTTCTTGTATACACTATAACAAGTACATTGAAGTTTGGCCACTTTTCAGCATATTACAAATCTAAATTCATATTTTTCAGACAAAGGGCGCAGCCATCTTTGAATTTGTTTATTTGCGTTTTATAGTGAATGGCATTCTGGGATTAGGGAGTATTTACTTGTCAAACAAACATGGCTGCCATCATAAATCATTTAACTGCTGTTAATTTAGCTGACACGCATCGCTTTTCTAAACAATAATGCATTTCTCCCTTGTACTCACCAGAGATGTGGCACATTGTAAATAAGTCTAACTGTTAGGTTACTAACTTATGTTTTGGTCAGCGTAACCTGTTATTTAGACTGGTTTATGGAATGAGTTTGGCTGTGGATGTGTTCGGGTGATGTTTGGATGACGTTCGCGTTTATCTTTTACAATAAAAGATGAAATTGAGGAATAAAGTTGTGAAGACTTATTTCCAATTAGTACAAAAGATTATTTGGATGCTTTTCAGACAATGATAGTTTAGACGCGTTTGTTGCATCATACGTTCTGTTGCTACTGTTCCAATCATATTAGTGATGGTTCGCTGCAGGGACCGTGCACTCAACAATGATCACAAATATGTGATTGTATGCATCAAAGGGTTTTAATACATGCAATAGGACAGTGATCACATTTGATCACAGATTTACCGCCGTCTTGAATCTTTAAAAGTTATCAGCTCTTTAAAATCCTACTTTAGCAGCTCCGAATTAGGCAGTTTGAAGTTGTTAGACCCAGGCCTCTGGCATAGCATGGAAGAAAGCCACTGAGTAATAGCCTTAACAACCTTGTGCCCAGGATAACATTTCTGATCTCTGAGCTGCCGACGATTTGAACCGAGCTGGTGGTACATTCCATCAGAGGAAGGGGACAGAGCCTCTGAAGTCACCGGGGCATACTATTAGACGAATTGAGCTTCCCATAGCACGGTAAACATTCCAGAAATGTGTATTATTGTCATAAAGTTCTTACTACTGCAGTCTCGTGACCACAGCGGATCAGGGTTACATACTGAAACGTTGGCAGGGCCTCCAGCGTGGACATTTTTAGGATTCGATGGTAATAACCTCAGGGGATTTAATAAGTGTCATCTCTCACACAATCATTTTCATACAGCTGCTAGCGAGAGGTTCTGAAGCACTTTATGGTGTACATTTGCATTTTTTGTTCTTTGTATGCAAACATGACTATAAAATGTGCAAAGACAATGCAAACCAGGCACTTGCAAAGTCATTTTATTTGTATTTACAATTGCCTTGAGTGTTATTATACACAGGACAACCTTATTGGGCCTTCAACAGTGTTCTGGTCCCAGACAAAAAAAGTGGGGTGGGAAAACACATCCCTTACATGTTTTATCGTCAAGGCTTTTTTTCTACAGAAGATCGTCACACTAGCTGAGTATTCAAGAAATAACATGATCAAGTTGAGCCAGATATGTCCCTACAAAGCTGTGCCTTCATAGCTCCTTGCATTTGAAATGTAAATAACTACATGACAGCCAACAGAGACTTGTCAAAATGCACTTATAAAATTGTACATGGATTTGTGTTGAAGACTAAAAACTAAGGGAAATGTAAAAAGCAGACACAGCTTTTTTTTGTAACAATCAACTTGTTTAGCAACAGAGTACTTTAAATCAGAAACCTTCACTGATAGAAATACATGCACCGTAAACACCTAAGATAAACTAAATCATACCAATCAAAAGGGTGAAAGGCAAACAAAACTAAAGATGATCTAATGAACAGTTCAACAATAAAAAACAAAACAATAAAAGGGATTTGGGTTTGGGTATGCTGACTTCCAAATGTGTGTCAACTTCACAAAATGCCATGTCCATGACACCCTTCCATTCTAAAGGATCTAATTCATCATTTTACAATGCATCCATTTCCTCTCAACTCCATTAGGTAGTAACATGTACTGTTTTAGGAGAACATACACCAAACATACTGCAAGTCTATGTACATGCTTCACCGTAGGTGGTGGATCTGGGCACCATTCAAGTACCATGTGATACAGATTTGATTGTCTAAGCGGTAAAAGCCAGTCACAGCGACTCAGAAATGCTACATGACAGCATTGGGATTCAGTTTTCAACAAAGGGAAGGATGCGATGACTTGGTGAACAAAGCTGCGAATCGTCTTTAAAAGGAGAGAATTTCCGCTGTAACATTTGTCATCGGCAGGACAATCAAAACAAGAAAATAAAACTGATTCAAAAGGAAAAAAAGACATTATTCACATACAGTAAGCTTTTCAGTGCTACTGAGTTACAAATAAAAGATTTCAGCACCGATTAATGACGGTAAAAAAAAAAAGATATGAGTAGTAAAATAACACTTAAACTAAAGTGTAACAACAACCATGTTTGATAAATGCATTTAACACAACTTAAGTATTTCCCTTAGAGATGATATATTCATATACAATATAGATGGCTAAAAAGGCACAATACAAATATGTACAAGACACTCTAGAAAGATGCAAACAAATACACAAAGAACACATTCTTAACGGTCAAGCTGCAGGGGTGTGTAAATTTGCCAAATCTTCTTCAGGCTCAGTATTGTTTAGTCATAATCTCACACAGACCAAGGTTTAATAATATCAACCCTCTAACCACCTCTCTTGACCAGCTAGCTACATGCGGCAACAAAATGTCCCTTGAAATATAGACCAGTTAATAACAGGCATACCGTTACCACTGACGAGAAATGTATTGCACGGTCATCCCTGTCATCCCCCCCTCCCAATATGTATAATGATGAGGGTAGATCGACTGACTACACTGCAAACAGACAGCGGCTGTATATTTTTTGGGCACCCCAGCTAGTTCACAGATGAATTACCAACTTGGGGACATATCTTTGTATGCTGCTGTTTCTCTATTCAAAATGTGACGATAGGAACATCTGTGGTATTTGGAAAATGTGGGAAACACTTGGGAAATAAATCAACACATATTTTTGGTAAGTTACCCACCACATTGAAATAATGGTATCTGGGTTTGTGTGACCCGCACCATGCAAATCAGCTAAAGATTGATTTTACAATTGCGACCTACACACATTTCCATTTATCAATGACTCAAGCAGTTGATCTTTGATGGAAAATATCTGCCATGTGAGGTAATCAGGACCAGATTGACCAGACAAACCTCCTGTGACTTGGTCTAACATAATTTCCAGTATTGAACAATAACAACAATTGCACTGTATCTTAAACAACATGTGATTGGATTGTGCCATTTGCCATTCCTTTCAGCAAACTGCTTTTAAATGCTATTTGTCAAGTTTAAGTCCCTTTGCAGGAATTCAAGGACACTTAGGGCTGTGCTCGGAGGAACAGTTAGCCCAGTGGGGACAGCTTCTAAAAGGTTATTTATACATGTACACACATTGAACTTCAGTACAATGCTGAAGAAATTACACATTGTTTTGAAGGCCCATCCTTAGTCTTTTAAAGTTAATTTACAGAAAGGCCTGGTTTGGCTTATCTTAGGTAATAATATAGAGCAACCTGGGGTCCATAGATATCATGCAGTGAAATACAGGCTAGGTTCTTCATTGAGTCATTGTCTTTGCCACACATCAGTTTATGTAAAATGACCACAGAAGACTGTTAGGCTGTTGAAGTCTGACACAGTGGAGAGGTCGGGACAGCTGAGAGAAGGGTGGTTTTATAATGAGCACAACATTCTATCTCCATGGAGGACATTGTCAGTACTAGAGTATAACTAGTAGAAAGGTTACATCCAGAAGGCAATTGAAGGTCATTCCTAAGTAGCCATCTCATCATATGCTTAGAAAAACTAAAACAATTCCCAACCCCAATCAATGCTGCCTCAGTAACATTGAATCCTGTTTTCAAGCTTTGGAATGAGTGCAAAATAACCCCAAAATTAGAAAAATAATTCATTTTGTGACATTATCCTTTCATGTATAGCTACCGAGGGCTCTAAAACAATCCAAAGCGTCCGTCCGTGATGCCCGACAGTGCTGCAGACCTTTGCTTTGGTCAATCCACGAATGAGACAGTGTGCATCCCAAATGGCACCCTTTTCCATATATAGTCACTACTTAGTCAAAAGTAGTGCACTGCATAGGGAATAGGGTGTCATTTGGGATGAACCCAGAGGAACAACAGCCTGTGAGTTGTGGAGCCAGAGGTTTGTCTTCTTCCCTTTAGTTGTGTCCTCTCTGACAGCTGTGCCCCAGTGCCAGGATAGCTGCCATAGGGAGAGTGCTGCTGGGCAGGAGCCCTGCATCAGAGAGTATATCTGTCCAGTCTGCTTCCCAACCACTGCCATCCCCAAGTCCACCTCAGTTCAGTCCATGGCCATCACACTGGGGCAAGAGTAACTCACTAGGGCCAGCAGGTGTGTGTGTGTATTTCAGAGGGCTGGGGTGGAGCCAAGTACCTAATAATAATAAAGAAAATAAGTCACTCCACAAGCGAACAGTGGTGTGACTGACTGTTTCCCTCTGTGTCAGACCTCTATCCCTTCCGCTCTACAAGAAGTCTAGCTCCAGAGCTTGGTGCAGGGATACTAGGTCCCCGTGGGTGGAGATACGCCAGAAAGGCATGTTGTGCTGCAAAAACAGAGCAGAGATACCAACAGTCAAATCAATACACCAAGACTAATTTACTGCAGTGTTGAGTGTAAATGGTGAATACCAGAAGTACTTGACATACTGTATGCAACACAGAAGAATTACTGCCGGCTGTTTGTTCAGTCTTAATACCTTGTAATATGCAGCCGATACCCAAATGCACATAGGCCTACCTGTTTTGCTGCAAATTCCTCATCACGGCCATCTCCTACCACCACATAGGTCACCTTCTTCCCAAAGCGAGAGACGATGCGCTCAAAGCAGCTCTCTTTCCCTACAGAAAGACCACAGCAAAATCATTTTCCCTACAGAAAGACCACAGCAAAATCATAAGTAAATAGTCACAAGGACACACACTAGTAGATTGACTTTCAGCTGAGATACTCAAATGCTGGATTTAATCCATTTCATCCACCTTGGATCAAATACAAATCCTTTAAACCCCACGGCTATGGAGAACATGGGTTAAGGTCTGTGTGTTAGTGGTTTAGTTTACCTATCTTGGTGGCACTGTAGATGTTCTCTATGGGGAAGACGTCCCCCAGGCCGTAGAGCAGCACCTTGGCCAGAGCAGGCACCAGCTGGGTGGTCGTCACCAGGACATTCATACACTTACCTCTGTGGACACGGATGCACACACAGTGAGTAAGGCCACAAACTCCACTACAACCCCCCCCCCCGCATCAAATTACACTGTAAAATAAGAACAAAGGTTGTCTAAAATGTCAAACTCACTGTGCTGACCTGGACTGGATGAGCAGCAAGGATTTGAGTGCCGTACTGAGCCAGGCGTCCGTCACATTTTCCATCTCAGACTGCAGTCGAAGGAGCAGCTCCCTCTTCATGGGACTCAGCAGGCCTGGAGGAGAGCAGAGGCGTTAGATGTGTTATTACCAGGAAAAGCCCAAGAAAACAAATATAGCATCACTAATTTCTTGCATTGATGCCGTATATAAAAACAATACCATCAGAGCAGGGCATTTAGAGGTTATTACCACAGCAACCAGGAGATGGCGCAGGAACACATTTACAACCTCCCCATCGTCGCCCTATTCTTTTTCCATCTATTGGTATCTGGCTTTAGATCTGGCTGTTATATCAATGTCTGGTTAGATTCTACATTCTAGGATGCTGCACACCAAAAAATGGCTGTGCACAAACAGGAATATTCCTCCCAGGCGAAACTATGACACGGCAAGAGTACACAAAAGCATACCGTTTTTATTTGAACAATGCATCAACTTTTAACGTCTCAAAGTAATATTGCGGATATTAATATTCAGATGTCATCAGTGCTTGGACACCGTGCCCTAAGGGTTTCCCAGTAAGTCACAGTCTGGTGATTAGTCCAAATTTGAAGACAAACACAGTTGTCACACATCTCACCTCCCACATTGCATTTGTATCCGTTGTAGAGGTCCTTTAGACGACGGTAGCGGAAGGCCAGTTTCCTCATCCACTCCACTCCACCCTGGACTCCAGTAGTGGCCCCTGGGGCCCCTCCACCACTGGGGCCGTTGAAGCCGTCCGCCAGGAAGTTATAGGTGCTGAGAGGAGGATGAGAGGATTGTATGTGGCGAGCGAGGAAATTAGGGTCACTGAGTCTCTACCGTTTCTTGATATGAGCATCACAAATCATCACTATTTAGCTAAATAGTATGGCCTTTTGTATTTACTGGTTGTTTCCAGCAGCATCATAACTGAAGACATGTCCATACCTCAGATCCTGTCCATTGTCATCAGAAGCCATGTCTTCAACATGGACCTGGTCACACTCCTCCAGGTCATTGAAAAACAGGTGTGTGTCTGCCAGCTCAAAGATCAGCTCCTCCATCTGAAGACCCAGGTTCAGTACTGTGGCAGGGTCCTACACAACTCCAACAGAACAGAGGTTATATTCATATCAATAGAAATCTTACCACATCAGAGAAATTCATTCTATTATACAGACGTGTAAAATAATAGATTACAGCGCAAAACATGATAGTTGTGATTTCCCCAATGTTTCTTCATTCCCAAAGACACACCTTGCCAAACTTCTGAGCGAAGGAGCCGGTGAGCAGAGAGTGGAAAATGATGATTGTCTCATCCAGATCCCAGAGAAAGATTCTCTGAAAGAGACGGGAGAGGAATGAGTCAGTAACTAAAGAGTGGGATTAATCAGAAATTATTCCATTTATAAAATTACATGAACATGTAAAAACGAAATAACATGTTGTAGAGCAGATACATAAATAACAAAGACAATTAAAAGAACCAGTCACCTGAGTAGCTGGTTAATTTGTAAGTCTGTATATGAATGACTGTTTTTTTTAAACAGTCTGAGGTGGGGTTTTTGAAGTTTAAAAAAATAAAAATAAATGTATGCTTTGGCCACATACGAAGATAGGATGAGTCAACAACATTATTTGGGTACGAGTTAGACAACTTTTAAAAAGGGAGATTTTCACTTAAAAGTAACTTTAAAAATAACCTCATCTGAGTAGCTGGTAAATTTGTATGTGAATGGGTGAGTAAGTGGTTGTGCATCTCTGTTAATGTGGGTCCTATAGTTACCTCAAGGTCGTTGTCAGTGGGCTGGTTGCTGTCTGATTTCTTGGCCTTCCCCTTGGCCTTGCCAGCAGGGTTCCTCCTCCCTGCCTCATCCTGGTCCCGGGCCCCCGTGGGGAGAGCCACGCCTGCCGGGAGGGCCACTCCGGTCGGGAGGTTCTCACGTGGAGATGCGTCTGAGGGAGAGGGCAGACAGGTTGTGGATTGATAGCTGACAATTCAGTTGAGCACTGACACAATCTCCCATGTTGAACACCTCAGCCTAAATGGACTAACAAGCCCGTAATCAAAGCAATGTTGATAACACATTAACTACTGGATCCCAGTGTTATCCATCCAGCTATATTCTAAACATGGAACTGACATTCATCCGGTAAGGCATTGTGACACCGATAATGGGAGTTATCAGAAGTACCTATAGATACCTGCATGGTCATACGGTAAGACTAGGGTTGCAAAGGGAGGGTATATTACTGGAAACTTTCAAGGTTTACCAGTAAACTACCAGAATGTTGGCCTCTTTCAAGGATTTTATGTAATCTATCACAATAAATCTAATGGCCCTTTTGGGTACTTCAGGTTTTCTTTCTGGTGTCTAATGATCTCTGGCCCTCTATGTGGCCTCATCACATGTAAACTATTTTAATTAAACAAGATGATTTTAACAAAATATAATGACAAAGCTGTAAAACATGATCCTAAATATAAACCATAGGTGTTTAATATCCTTTATATTTTTCCCCACCCATTTATTTTAATATGTATTAGTCATCAATGTTTTGGTGTCAAACTGGTGGCAGTTGTGAAAAATGTCAATCAATGGAAGAGTTGCAGAGTTAGTTGAAAATAATGAAATTGTTGATTAGATGTTTTTTTTCTTCATTAAATTAGGATATTCTCTCTAGATTCATATTGGCCTATCTACTAGAAAAACTAATGGACACTGATAAACAATGAATACTATATAAGAATACATTTGTTAAAAGTTATTCAAGTATAAATGACCAAAGTTACCATAGATAGCCATTGATTCTGATAATTACCAAAATAACGTTAACTTTTGTAAACTACCGGTAGCTTTATAACCCTAGGTAAGACGGTACTGGGCTATTGTTATGAGGTAAGGCTGAAGTACCTGTAGTGCTGGGCAGTCCAGCGGAGGCACTGCCCTCCGTCTTGATGGCTGGATAGCCAGCCACACCCACACCGGATCCATTCCCTTCGCTATTGGGCTGGCCGGCGAGCAAGTAGCTAGGAGGCGGGGCATAGTACTGAGGGAACTGGGCCTGGCCCAGAGAGTTATAGCTGCTGAACTCCTGCAGCATGAGAGACACATACAGAGAATGGACATGAAACAATCAAGGATGGATTTACAGGCTGGGTCCCACAGGGCTTTGGTCAAAAGTATGGCAGCTGTGAGGCAGCCATACTCCATAACACATACTCCGTAAATGCATTGTGCCTTGACCCTGCACCACACTGAAGTCTCTGTATAGAGATTTTGGTCTTGCCGTAGGTTGTAACTTTACATATGCTCCAGTGAAGTTTTGCTACAGAGACTAGGGCAGTTGCAGTGACCATATTAGCGTCACACCGGCAGTCATGACCGCAGTAAAATTCTACATGAAAGTTGAGTCACGGTAATCTCCTCTTATGCACTCTGGACATGCCTTAGCAGTAGCCTATCCAACTGGCTAACGATCTTCAGGTCCTAATGGCCTGCTACTCAGGGCTCTATTGTCCCTCTAACCACTGACAATGCAAATGCAATGGAAAAATCACATCAAAAACTCACCATTTTGATTGATAAATTCGAAGAAAGAAGTTCAACAATAGGTTGAAACGGAGTAGAACATGGCCATTCTGGATGTTGTTTCAAGGCCTAACAACTAAAGAAATGGGACAGCGCTTTCTAAGGAGACGGTTCATTCAAAAATACCCATACGCATATTACAGCTTACTAATAAGCATAGGCCTACATAAACCCGTTATACAATACATAACCAATGAATAATACACATGGCAGAAAAACATTTATTTATTTATTTTAAATACTGATATCTTTGGTACATGGTCTAGCCTACATTAAACAAATTCTGATTTAGCCTACACTTATAGTGAATTTGTTTAAGATCTTGAATAGCTTAGTAATAGGGATTTTTAGAGAATATCTCACCACTCTTGAGTTTCCATCTACTTCATTCCTATCTCCAGCGCACAGAGAGGGGCTGTCAACAGTTTAATGAAAAATGTTTTGTGAAAACATGTTACTATCGATGTCCCCGAACAGATTTCACTTGGTTTCTCAAATTAAGCACTGGGTAGCTGCTGGAACAGGGTTGGAGAGCCCATGGCAGAGAGTTTGGGCGGAATGAATATCACCTGTGGTGCAGCGAAAATACCGGAGTAGCCTACCTAACATGAGTGAACAAAACATACCGTCAGAAAGTGGCCTCCATTCTCTATTCCAGTGCATAAGGATGAGATGTCTTTTTTGTCTTGACCCTGTTCCTGCCCATTTGATAAATAGGCCATTCTAAATCTAAATATATTTTACATATTGGTAAAGACAAGATTAAATTGAGAATAGTCTGATGGGTGAAAATATGATCACTTGATGAGGGAACAGTGTGTGCAACCTGAGGCAAGGAACAGAGCGCAAACTTTTTTCATGCAGCTCAAATATCTTTGGATTTCTACGGCCTTCTAATGTTTGTATCATTTATGACTAAAGTAGCCCCCCAAAATTAATACAAATAAACTATACATCTAGCATATAGGAACTGTTTCAAATTCTCACTTTTACGCTCAGCACTTTTACGCTTTCGCTCCGGAAAAAAATCTGTTCTATTTTATTTAGCTAAGTTCAATTATATGATTCATACTATAAAAAGGTAGCCTAGTGGTTAGAGCGTTGGACTAGGAACCGAAAGGTTGCTAGATCGAATCCCTGAGCCGACAAGGTAAAAATCTGTCGTTCTGCCCCATGAACAAGGCAGAACCCACTGTTCCTAGGCCATCATTGTAAATAAGAATTTGTTCTCAACTGACTTGCCTAGTTAAATAAAGGCGAAATAAAAAAATTATAATATATAAGTGGCACTGGACTTATAAGCATATCTGGTCAGCTAAATTAACAAGCCTACAGCCTATGGCACAGTGTAGTCAGATAACATACAATAAGGCCAACTCATTCTGTTCTGAAAAAACCCCCACCATTTTTCTTTAGACCACCTAAAATAAAATGTATTTTTCATTTTTTAATAATGAATGTATTGTGATGGTGTATATTAAATGTATTTATTAGACTTTAAATGTAGATGTTCCAAAAAGGCACATATTAGTGGCTTGTATGCTGCTTCTATGAGTGGAGCCTTGAGATGCTAAACATGTTTATGATAATTAATGGTAAATTACTATTAGACCAGCAGACTTTTGCATGACAATAACCAGCTGCCAAAATTTCATGACCCCGACAGCCCTAACAGAGACCTTTCAGATTAATTTTTGTTGCTTTTTGAGGCCCTAATTTCCCTGGTCAAAGCTAGCCAGTCCTTACCTGGTGAGTCACTGTAGGTGTAGCCGTGGTAGCTGAGGGGATGTTAGTGTACACACTGGATGTAGTGAAACTGGAGCCTGGCAGAGAAAACAGACACCTCAAAACATTGGAAAAACGCAGACAAGAATTAATACTTCATCTCAATCCATTTCAATTAATAGATCATTCACGCCAGTGAGCGCAGTAACCGTAGTAGTGAAAAGTGCAAAAACACATCTGCATAAATCATAGCACCGATTTCCTTGTCCAGTAAGCTTGTGCCTGACTTGCACTATGGGACTGTTCAGAACCGTAATGTGCTGGGTTGGATATTTTTCTTCCACATTGCCTTTTCCAGAACAGTTAGAACAACTATTGTGGATGCGTAACCAGGCCAGGCCAGCCCAGCCCAGCCCAGCACAGGTTGGCTCAGTTTGGTCCTGTAGTGTGAATCAAGCATATTATTATGAGGTGCACCCTTATTAGCGTTGACAGAAAGCGGATGTTTCCGGTTTTCAGGAACACAGTATTTTCAACCTAACTTCCATTTGCGCTGAATAATAGAAGTAGGGAATCGTCTCAGGCGTCTGTCTACATCTGCTACGTTAGGTTATATGATGTGAGTCAGGGTGGTGAGATTGATAGATGGCGATGGCTTGCCTTGGCTGGGGTATGAATAGTGCACCTGGCCTGGCTGGGTTGAGGTATATGCAGAGCTGAAGCTGAGAAACCCAGGCTGGCCAACAGAAGGCACTGCATCAGGCAGCCCTGTCTCTGTCTTAACGCCTGGCCACATAGCACCTGAGGGAGGGATGGACAGAGAGATAGAGAGAGAGAGAGAGAGGGAGAGAGAGAGGGGGAGAGAGAGGGAGCAAAAGGTAGGAGAGGGAGTTGTAAAAGGAAATTTAAAAAAGATGTAGAGAAGGAAAAGAGTTAAAGAAAGACCTTTCAGTCAAAGGAGTGAAAATTATTGGAAATTTTAGGGCATTTGAATCAGTGCAAAAGCTTGACGTAGCGTAACAAGCGTAATAATGAACGAACAGAAGCGTAGTGTTGGGTTATCGTGCAGGTGATGTTAGGAGAAGACCAGGGAGGTGAATAGTGTTTGTGTGTGTGAGAGAGCGAGAAAGATCAAGGACTGACCGAATGGTGGGAGGCCGTAGGTCTGTCCTGCCTGGGGGAAGGCGGTGTACACAGTGGACTGGGTCAGAGGAGGGAAGGCCACCTGGCTGCTGTACGACGTGACGGCTGGGCTGTGGGACAGACGGGGACTGTGAGAACTACTGGAGGAAAACTCTCTTCCCAATAGCATGCAGTGGAGAGCTGGGCCCGCATTGATCAATTGTTTCAGCGTATAAGTGCTGATCTAGGATCAGGTCCGCCCTGTCCATGTAATCTGATGCATGATGATTTAAAAAGCCAAACTGATCCTAGAGCAGAACTCATACCCTGAGACGCATTGAGAATATGGTCCTGGGCCCCCATTTATCAAGTGTCTCAGATAAATCTAGGATCAGTTTGACATTTTAGATCATTATAGTTCAGATTATTATGGACAGGGGGGACCAGATCCTAGATCAGCACTTCTACTTTGAGACACTTGATAAATATGGGTCCTGACCAGAACTTTTTAATGTCTAGAGTTTCCACAGACATATTCTTACATTAACATTTATACAGTAGAACTAGAAGTCATCACACACTGATTACTTCTGGCTGCACAAAGCATTTCCCTGCGGGAACAATACAGTTTGAATTGAACTGTCATGCAAGTCCCAACATACAAGTAACCCAGTGTTTCCCAATCCTGGTCCTGGGAACCCAAAGATGTACACATTTTTGTCCTATCCCTAACACACTTGACTTAACAAATCAACTCCTTATCAAGCCTTAGATTTGTTTTTTTGAATCTGGTGTGTTAGTGCTAGCAATTTAAAAAAAATATGCACCCCTTTGGGTCTCCAGGACCAGATAACACTGAATAACCTATGACAGCAGACAATACTCACCTGCTTCCATGGTAGATGTGGGAGTTATATTCAGAGGCTGTTGTCATGGTGAGCTCTTTGCAGGTCACCGCTGGAAAAACATGAACAATGGTAGGCAAGCCTCAGCTTAAACACGTTTTACAAAACATGGTCTCACTATGACAAATGAAAAGCTTGTGTAGACCCAAGGAGTGTTGTGCTCGAACCGGCGTGTGCAGGGCAGCGGTTTTCACCTTTTGGGTTTTGCCCCAGCACTACACAGCTGATTCAAATAATCAAAGCTTGAGGATTTGAAATCAGCTTTGTAGTGCTAGGGCAAAACCCAAAAGGTGCACCCCTTGGGGTCCCCAGGACAGAGTTTGGGAAACCCTGTGTAGGATGTTGTGCTCATACCAGTGTGTGTGTAGGGGTTCATGGACTCGTCACAAGCCTGAGGCCCTGCTCCTCCTCTGTCTGAACCAGACTGGTCCCTGCTCCCTGAAATCAAAAAGACAACAGTCAACCATCTACACCAATGAGTGAACTACCACTTATGTTCACTAACGCCATCTACAAGTTCCATCTATTCCTTATATGCCCACACACATGCCAGCAGCATACCACCCTGCATATCACTGCTGGCTAGCAGGGTTGGTCCTGGGCAGTTCCAGGATGGGAGACCAGATGCTGCTGGAAGTGGTGTTGGAGGGCCAGTAGGAGGCACTCTTTCCTCTGGTCTAAAAAAATATCCCAATGCCCCACTGCCCTGTGTAGGGTGCCGTCTTTCGGATGGGACGTTAAATGGGTGTCCTGACTCTCTGGGGTCATTAAAGATCCCATGGCACTCATCGTAAGAGTAGGGGTGTTAAACACAGTGTCCTGGCTAAATTCCCAATCTGGCCCTCAAACCATCACGGTCACCTAATAATCCCCAATTTACAATTGGCTCATTCATCATTGGCTCATTCATCGTTGCTGCAAATGAGAACGTGTTCTCAGTCAACTTACCTGGTAAAATAACAGATAAATAAACACAATAGATCAGGGCATAAAATGAACACCTACCAAATGTGGGTAGATTTAGGTATTTGCAGGTAAGAATGTCTATTTCACCAGCTACTTTGGCGGGTGGTCAATTTGCAGGGCTCTACAGTGAGAGCAGTGCATTCGCAAATATGAAAATATTCAAAAGTCAAGTATGAGCAGTAGAGGTTGACTGATTAATTAGGGCCGATTTCAAGTTCATAACAAATCGGTAATCGGCCTTTTTGGACGCCGATTATGGCCGATTACATTGCAATCTACGAGGAGACTGCGTGGCAGGCTGACCACCTGTTACGCGTGTGCAGCATCAAAAGGACCTTGTGGCTACAAGAAGCCAAGGTAAGTTGCTAGCTAGCATTAAACTTAGCTTATAAAAAACAATCAATCAATCTTCACAATCACTAGTTAACTACACATGGTTGATGATATTACAAGGTTAACTAGCTTGTTCTGCGTTGCATATAATCAATGCCGTGCCTGTTAATTTATCATCGAAGCACAGCCTATTTCAACTTCGCCCAACGGGTGATGATTTAACAAAAGCGGATTTGCGAAAAAAGCACAATCGTTGCACAAATGTACCTAACCATAAACATCAATACCTTTCTTAAAATCAATACACAGAAGTATATTTTGTTAAACCTGCATATGTAAGTAAAATAAATTAATGTTAGCAGGCAATATTAACTAGGGAAATTGTGTCACTTCTCTTGTGTTCATTGCAAGCAGAGTCAGGGTATATGCAGCAGTTGGGCTGCCTGGCTCGTTGCGAACTGTGTGAAGACAATTTCTTCCTAACAAAGACCGTAATTAATTAGCCATAATTTTACATAATTATGACATGACTTGAAGGTTGTGCAATGTAACAGCAATCTCTAGACTTAGGGTTGCCACCCGTTCGATAAAATACGGAACGGCTGCGTATTTCCTTGAAAGAATAAACGTTTAGTTTTCAAAATGATAGTTTCTGGATTTGACCATATTAATGACCCAAGGCTCGTATTTCTGTGTGTTTATTATATTATAATCAAGTCTATGATTTGATATTTGATAGAGCAGTCTGACTGAGCGGTGGTAGGCAGCAGCAGGCTCGTAAGCATGCATTCAAACAGCACTTTAATGCGTTTGCCAGCAGCTCTTAGAAATGATTGAGGCACAGGGCCGACTTCAAGCCTATCACCTTCCCGAGATTTGGCTGGCAATAGTCAAGTACCTATAAGAACATCCAATAGTCAAAGGTATATGAAATACAAATGGTATTGAGAGAAATAGTCCTATAATAACTACAACCTAAAACTTCTTAACTGTGAATATTGAAGACTCATGTTAAAAGGAACCACCAGCTTTCATAATTTCTCATGTTTAAGTTTCTTGCTCAGAACTTTAGCTTTTTTACATGGAACATATTGCACTTTTACTTTCTTTTCCAACACTGTTTCTGCATTATTTAAACCAAATTGAACACATTTCATTATTTATTTGAGACTAAATTGATATTCTTTATGTATTATATTAAGTTCAAATAAAAGTGTTCATTGTTCATTCAGTATTGTTGTAATTGTCATTATTACAAATATATATAGAAAAATTGGCATCAGCTTTTTTTATTTGGTCCGCCAATAAAATTGGTATCGGCGTTAAAAAAATCATAAACGGTCGACCTCTAATGAGCAAGTGTGAGTTAGAAAAATTGGGCAGTAGCTATTTTCAAAGTATGTCTGCGGTTTTGTTTCATAGCTAATCGCACAAAGAAATAGGAATCCCATATCCCACCTCACGCAGCAACACCACTGCCTGCCAGTGAAGTGCAGTGCTGATAGTCATTTTGAGGCACTGTGCACAGCAATAAAAGTTGGTCTAATTTACTCTAAAGTCCACAAAGTGAGACTTTGTCCTCGTGTTTCTTGGCTATTTACACTTTTTCACAAGGTCGGTTGTTTTTCAATGTTAGTTTGAGTCTGCTGCTTCAACCAATAACAAAGAGACGCCCTAGTCAGATCCCAAGTCACTCGCACTCAGGACTCTTATAGGGGCAGCTGAACATTTTGTCTCTGATATTTTGGTTAAAAGACTCAGGTCACCAAAAATTAAATTAAGCAAATCACGGTCATCCATTTTGTGAGTTGCTGGTACACTTTGTAATCTACCTGCCACAGGGGCTGGTGGATTAAAAAAAAGTACATTTTAGGCCCATAGGCAATAGATTAGCATTTTTTTTTGAGTAATTTATTTCTCAGGCTTTCATTTATTCAACTCACCTCCATCAAGCTGGGCATTAGACAAGGAGGAGAAGGAGTCATCCTGATCTCCTGAGCCCAAGAGAGTAGGGGGGCTCTGGTCATCACCACCCAATCCCCTAAAAAAACAACATCCATTTACCAAATATCACAAGCCTATTTACTACCCACCGACAGCACTACCTGTGCTAATGAGAGAAAAGTAAAACTGAACCATCAAACTATTCAGTAATACATTTATCAGTCTAGCCACCATATAGAATCTTTGAAAGGCCATTAATAAGAACAAACACCACTGTACAACCCACAACAGGAAACAATCACAAAATGATCTTCTAGTACATGTGAGAATGCTGAAAAAGCTGACAGACCCTCTCAAATGTCTGCTCTTTCAGTCACCTATTATCAGAACATAGATCTCATTCATCCGAAGTGGCTTTCTAGAGACAAAATGGGCCATGTTAAAAAGCATGTTAGAAATAAACAAACTGACCGTGGCTCTTTATCCAGTCCAACGTTGAGCTCATGCCTTGCCTTCTTGATCTGTGAAAGTAAAACACACATGAATGACATGTTAACCGTTCTTTAAGTCTTAAAACCCTTAGAAACAAATTACGACAGTCAATCAGGTAGTGTCAACTTTAGTGTCTGGCAAGTTGTGAAGTGATGTTAAAGGGAAATCTACTCAAAAACCCAACATTGCCACCAATTCTGTCAACAAGAAGTATATTACAAATATTTTCCGAGATGTGAGAATTAACTTGCTATCTGTAGTATTGTATAGATTTGGAATCGTGACATTACATACTTGAGGAAAATAGGCACGTTTCGACATATTCCTTCAATCATTGGATTCCTATCTCCTTTCTATAATATCTCTGGCAACGGCACCATGCAATGCGCACTGGACTAAAGAGGCAGACTAATTGGGAAAATGTGCTAGACCCTCCGTTAAATTACACCTTTCTTGAGGTAGGAATGTAGTAAAAATATGATCAATGGCTCATTCGAGGAGATATCCTCCCGAGTTATGACATTGGCCTGTATTGAAATCTGACATGTATGATAGATGTTTTCTTGATCCAAAAGTAATATTCCTATTATCTTTCAGTGTAGTGAGACCTTATCACGGTGCTACGTCATACCGGCAGGATTTCTGCCTGCTTGAACGCCAATAACTCAGATACCCATGAAAAAACATGAAATGACCCAGGGAATCAATAGAAAATCCCGCAGACGCAAAATAAACAAATGTAACATTCAAAAATCGGTGAGCCATTCCTTTAAGATGAATGTCTTGAGACTCAACTCACCGGCAGTTCAGGCAGGTCCTGCAAGTCATCCATGTCTGCTGAGCCACGTCCTCCTGACATATCTTCACTCTCTTCGTCTGGGGAGGCTGTCCGGACACTGCTTCACACAAACACGGTATGCCCAGGGTGAGTGGACAGGACCACTGGTTTAAGTAGCCAGCTATGATCCCCTCCCCCCTGACGCATCTCTGGGTGCCCCCCGCCCACCCTACTATCGTAGGAGTTGATCAACAGTGAGGCGTGATGTCGCCTACTGGGGAAGATGTGATGCACGGTCGGCCTAATCTACCGCAGGGGAGCGGCAGGTGAGGCACGTGCACCGTGGCCCCACCACTCCGGTGTTTACAGTTGGATTAAGGGGAGCGTGCCTCCTTACATGACCTAGCCTACATTTGAGGAAATGTATTCTCTGCGGATTATATGAGCGGCATTAGGTGTTCAGGTGCAAGCTGTCGTATCAATAGGTGGTCCACTGGATAAGATCTAACCTCATTTTCAGCCACCGGCCGCCCCCTTTAGCCTCCTCTCGGTGTGCCCTGGCCATAGAGCCCTGATCTAACTGGCATTTGCGGGAAGAGAAGGGAGAAAATAGTATTTTAGAATTTCCCACCTGACCTAATTTATCAGACACTTGTTAAAGAAAACCGTGCACATGAACAGGATGCCAGCCACCTGAATTATAGACATAAATCGAGGCACGTGTCCCAAAAACATTTACACAACTCTTCCTAGTAAAACGGACCACTACATATTTTTTAGGAACCATTTTTGTACACCATGCAGCTTTACGTCAGATCATCTTGCAACTTTCTCTGTAAAGCTAACTTTTGTCAAGTTAATATATTCTACAATTGGTTTCTCTTTTCATTGTCAGTAGGCCCATCCATTTTCAGCATTGATATCCATAACATCTAAGTGTTGATATTGATGGCTCATAGCTTCAGAAGCTTCTGCATTCACCACATTGTGTGCGCTTGTTCTGAGATGTATTTTTCAGACTTTTACTGAAGCAATTGTTGACATTGAAAATGTGTTTTAGCTAAGATACGCTTAGAAAATTCATACTAAAATGTATTTCTCATATATAGCAGTACTGTTCTTAATTTCAGATAAACACTTATCTTTCTATCAACGATCTTTTAAAATAGTCCTGGGAGTGTATTTTTCTAATTAAAGTGACCCAAAACATACGGACTTCATCCAGTGTCCTGAAAAGTGGATTAGTACATGTATCATTTGCATATTTTGTATGCAAACAGTATCAGAAAACTTATAATACAACAAAAAAAATTGAAATATTTGTGTTAGATTATAAATCAGTTTTATAGCATTCTTAGTATGAATAATTGTCTTTATATATCCTTAGAGATTCATTTCAATTATTTTATATATCCTTAGAGATCAATTTCAATGATAAATTCAAGCTCTTTGTGTATGAGAAGTAATTATTTAGTGGCCTGCAGTAATGTGTACTCCCTATAACTCAAGGCCTCTCCTGACAGATAAGAAGTTATGTGATATGCAGAGAAATCCTGGGTGATGGAAGAGTACTGAAGTGCAAATTTGTGGAAAGGAAGGGGCAAGAGGGTGTAAGTGGACACTGCACTGAATGTATGTTTTCACAGTCTTATGTCCAACAATTAAATGGATTTATTTAAAAAAAAATGCTTTGGATATATCAAAACGAGAAGAAAAACCCTATTTAGGTTGTGGTGCCTTGCATCAGGGATGCAAACTGGTAAGGGCCCAAAAAGGTGACACTTTCCCTCCCCCCACTGAAACATACAAAAAAGATCCCTGCTTAGGAGGAAATGCAGGTTAATTAAAACAAAGAAAATTATCTACATGATCAGCTTGGGTGTAAAAGAGTGGTTGATGTGAACCTAACTCACAGCTAAAAAATGTAAAGAAAGCAATCCAATGTTATTTGTTGCCTCGTCTTTACTGCAAATGACACTGACGTCTTGAGAAAAAAAAAACAATACACTAATATTGCAGTTAGCCATGACAGCCTTTATAATAGAATGCTTGTGACCACACACATAAATATTGCACTTGGGGAAAAGGACATCTTAAGTAGAAATATAATGAAACAGGCATTCTATTTTTGCTCTATTATAGTGGCCACTATATACATCGATTAAGTGCACAAGACTACATGTGTGCAAAAATAACATTCACTGAGTAAAAAACAAAAAGAAACAAAAAGCTAATCCCCCCCCCTCTCTCACTCACACGTGTTACTGTCAAGTTCAACACAACAAAAGCAATATCTTTGGGCTACACTGCACATTATTACAATGTACACTTTCTGGCTGTGGACATCTGTTCTACAATGTGCTAGCAAAAGTGAGAAAGGGGGAAAGTGTGTGGTGTTCCTTTCACCTCTATAGTGGCATCCAGGTTAAACCAGGCCCAGCTCCAGCTACACTTGATCCCTGAATCCACTTGTTTAACAAGCAATGCCTCATTTTGAAAATTAACCACATACTGTAGAGGGAAAACATTAGTGAACAGATAGTGGTTAGTTTGATAGCTAGTTAACATTTCAGACAGATTGACAGGGTCCAGTAAGCAACTAACGCATTACAACTTTGAGGAACGGTGTTTTGCCGAAAATCTCCAAACACACATCACTCGTTCTCTTACAGCCAGTAGTCATCCAACCCCCCCCCACCCCCAAACTTATCTCATCGGATCTACACGAATCACGTAGGTCACCTATTTTGGATTCAAAACGGCGAAAGAAGGAAAACCATCTCTGTAGCACTCCACCAATCAGGCCTTTATGGTAGAGTGGCCAGACAGAAGCCACATGACACCACACTTGGTGTGTGCCAAAAGGCACCTAAAGACTCCCAGACCATGAGAAACAAGATTCTCTGGTCTGATGAAACCAAGACTGAACTCTTTGACCTGAATTCCAAGCTTCACGTCTGGAGGAAACCTGGCACCATCCCTACGCTCAGGACCTCGGACTGGGGCGAAGGTTCACCTTCCAACAGGACAACAACCCTTGGCACACAGCCAAGACAGCGCAGGAGTGGCTTCGGGACAAGTGTCAGTGTCCTTGAGTGGCCCAGCCAGAGCCCGGACTTGAACATCTTTGGAGAGACCTGAAAATAGTTGTGTAGCGAAGTCCCCCATCCAACCGGACAGAGTTTGAGATAATCTGCAGAGAAGAATGGGGAAAACTCCAAATACAGATGTGCCAAGCTGCAGCATCATACCCAAGAATAATCAAGGCTGTAATCACTGCCAAAGGTAAAGTTCTGAATACTTATGTAAATGTGACATTTCCGTTATATATATACACACACACACACACACACACACACACACACACACACACACACACACACACACACACACACACACACACACACACACACACACACACACACACACACACACACACACACACACACACACACACACTTTCCTGCCGAGTGGCGCAGTGATCTAAGTTGTGATATTGCAGTGACGCCTCTATTGCATGCTCTAGCATCACTACAGGCGTCACTACAGACCCGGGTTCAATCCCAGGCTGTATCACAACCGGCCGTGATTGGGAGTCCCATAGGGCGGCTCACAATTGGCCCAGTGTCGTCCAGGTTAGGGGAAGGTTTGGCCGGGGGGACTTTACTTGGCTCATCGCTCTCTAGCAACACCTTGTGGCGGGCCGGGTGCACCTCAGTCATCAGTTGAACTGTTTTCTCCGACACATTGGTGTGGCTAGCTTCCGGGTTAAGCAGGCAGGTGTTAAGAAGATCGGTTTGGCAGGTCATGTTTCGGAGGACGCCTGACTCGACATTTGCCTCCTTAGCCCGTTCGGGAGTTGCAGAGATGAGAAGATTGAAATTGGAGAGAAAAATGGGGGTAAAAAAATGCAACAAGTGGAAACATTTCTAAAAACTTGCTTTTGCTTTGTCCTTATGGGGTAGTGTGTGTAAATTGAGGGGGGGGCAATTTAATAAGGCTAGGATTGCACATTTTTGGGAATATTCAGAGGTGGAAACTTTCCGTGGGAATTAATGGGAATATATGCAAATTAATATTAACACCATTTAAATGTAAATGCTTTTAAAACATATTTACCATATCATATGGAGACAGAAACAGAAACCTAAGTAGACAATTGCAAATGATTAAATCCTGCAAATGATTAAATCCTTCCAAAAAAATTGATTTAGTTACAAATTGAACCTTTAACCTTTAAATGAGTTGACTCTTCACATGGGATGATTTCACTGAACAACAAAAGGGAATATTGAACAATCTCCAATGATTCATCGCATCTCCCAAAACCGTTTTCAACATACATCTGTAAACGAATAGCCTAGAAACTAAAGCTTGTCGTCTTCCTCTCAGGCGTCCATGTCTTCTCCTTAGACCTCCTCAATGTCAAACTCTTGAACATCAGACTGAGGCCTCATCTTCACTATGACTTTCCAACCTTGTTGAGGATGGCTTGTTGTCAGGCTCAAAAAGCCTCAAATTTCCCTGGATGGCCACCAATTTTTCAACCCTTGTATTGGTCAGCCTGTTGTGTGCTCTGGTGTGGACCAGTTGCGCTCTGAGGCGGCTGATATCGGTGGGATTTGGAGGATGATGGAGGCAACAGGCGAAAGAGTCTCTGATCCACAAAGTCCCTTCCATCAGGTGGCATATTGCATCTCCATCCCAAAGCCCTTGCTTGGAAGTGTACCTCGTAAGGCCCTCATCCAGGCCAAGGTGGCGAGACACGGTAGTGATGACACCATAGGCCTTGATCTCTGAACCAGACTGGATGTACTTGCCAGCATACTTGGGGTTCAACATGTACGCTGCAGCGTGTATGGGCTTCAGGCAGAAGTCTTCACGCTTTTTGATGCATTTCAGAACTGCAGTTTCCTCTGCTTGGAGCAACAGTGAAGTGGGCAGGGCAGTACGGATTTCTTCTTTTACATCTGCAAGCAGAGTTTGAACATCAGACAGGATGGCATTGTCTCCCTCAATCCGTGCAATGGCTACTGCTATAGGTTTCCGGCTGCTTACCACTCTCCCACAAAATACATCATCCTGGAGGATCCTCTTGATGGGGCTGTCCATATCGGCAGACTGTGATATGGCCATTTCTTGCAGAGACTCCTTCCCCTCCAGGAGACTGTCAAACATGATGACAACACCAACCCAACAGGTGTTGCTGGGCAAGTCCAATGTGATACTCTTATTCTTCTCACTAAGCTTGGCGAGGTAGATTGCTGCTATAACTTGATGACCCTTCACATACCTAACCATTTCCTTGTCTCTCTTGTAGTGTTTTTATTGTTTTCAGTGCCATGATGTCCTTGAGGAGCAGATTCAATGCATGAGCAGCACAGCCACTGGGTGTGACATGAGGGTAGGTCTCATCCACTTCAGACCAAGCAGCCTTCATGTTAGCAGCATTGTCTGTCACCAGTGCAAATACCTTCTATGGTCCAAGGTCATTGATGACTGCCTTCAGCTCATCTGCAATGTAGAGACCGGAGTGTCTGTGCCCTTGTAGATTACTGGTTAAGGGGTGGAGATGTTCGTGGGCAAGGAACAATTAATTACATTCGACCACCCATCAGAGATGATTGCAATACAGTCTGCTTTCTCTATGATTTGCTTGACCTTCACTTGAACATCCAGCAAATGAGTAGATAAAGCATGTCTGGTTGGAGGGTGCATGCTGGTTGAAGAACATTCAGAAATCTCTTCCAATACACATTGCCTGTGAGCATCAGAGGTGAACCAGTTGCATATACAACTCGAGCAAGACATTCATATCAGCATTTCTCTGACTACGTTCCTCCATTGAATAAAAAAACTCCTGATTCCAGGAGGACCATGAGCTGTTGCTATCGATAAGGTGTCTGAAACATTATTTTCACCTCGAATAGAGGTAGAGGGACTTTTGTCAGAGGTTGCTTGTTGTGAGCGGTGAGGGAACTTTATGCACTTGGCCAGATGATTCTGCACTTTTGTTGCATTCTTCACATAGGATTTGGCAAAGTATTTGCACATTTACACAGCTATTCCTTCTACATTAGCTGCAGTGAAATGTCTCCATACATCAGATAGTGCCCGTGGCATTTCCCTGTAATGATTAGAAAAAGAAAGTTACAAAATACAATTCCATGTAAAGATAAAAGATTAAACAGCTTTTGTAAGATACATGTTTTAAAATGAAACATGGAAACAGGTGACTTAACACTCAGTGAGCAGGCTCAAGCAAGCTAAAACCCACATGGTAGCAAAAACTAACTAGAAGAAATTGTAAACAAGTTAGAAATGATTTAAAACACACTTTGCTGTAGGCTACTAATTTCCTAGTTAACAAAAAAAACAATGTACGTCGTACAAAATATATTCACCCCACCCAGTATTGTAATCAAAACTTACCAGAAAGCATGTAGTCCTTGGCTCAGCCAGTGTAGTAGTGTGGGCTCAATAGTATATCATTACTGTGAAAAATCTTGAGCATCAGCTGTACACGTGATGGAAGAATGCACTGTGCATGCATAGGGTTGCAATTCCATTGAATTGGGGATAGTTTAACCAAAATATGCCACAAGACCTAGAATTGCCTTGTGCATCCCACAAAAAAGATTCACTGTTATAAGCTAACTTTTTTGATGAATTCAAGCAAAATTCCCAGGCTTAACTTCCCATGAAGAAATTCTGGAAATTTACCGTAAAGTTTCAGACACTTTGCAACCCTAAAATAAGGCTGTAACATAACAAAATGTAGAAAAAGTCAAGGAGTCTGAATACTTTCTGAATGCACTGTACACTCCCCCAAAAGGGGTACTATAGACACACATTAAAAGTTACATTTTATATTTTGTGCATTCTGAGACAGTAAAGTTGTGATATTGCATGCAAATGTAACATCCATAATGCTAGAACTGCCCAGTAGTACTAAGATCAAAAGGCAAAGCTGAAGAATTCAAATGAGGGCACCTTTGACTAAATAAAAAGTCAAAAATATCCCTGTCATTCGCAGTGCAGTATAAACTTCAAAAATTTTAAATACTAATTTAATCTGATGGTTTAAAGATTTGCAAACAGCCCTGGCATTTTCTATTGAATATAGGCATATTATGAATCTGGCCTTTATAATCTAATACAGTGTTAAGATCTGGCTTGTGAGACTATTGTGAACCCAATGCAATCTCGGTTGTCCTGACAACCATACAAAAGCTCGAGCTACTCACGGCACCTGCTGTCGACATAGGTAACCTGCTGTACTGTACACAGTGATCAGCTGATGTTACCCTATGGTGTTTCCAGTTCTCAGAACCGTCACTAAACTTCTAGCCAGCTGGATCACAACACACACACAGGCACTGTAGTATGCTTTATGCAAAACAATGAAGCAAGCCTACCTGCTCCACAGACACTGAGGTATGAATCTTTTTTCATTTATTTATTATTATTTTTAAAATAGGCTATACTGTGGTCTACTTCAGTGATCATTAACTAGATTCAGCTGTGGGTGGATTTCTTTGTTGAGCGGATAGTCACGGGGCAAGAACATAATTACAAATACAAATGTTGGGCTAAAAGAAAATAATTTCAAGCTTAGCTTACATGTGTATATGATACTTGGGCTCAGATTTCTCAAGTTAAAATACTTTTTTTCCCTGGCGTTTTTAGTCTTATGTCCAACAATGAAAATGTAACGTTATTAAAATTGGGATGTCTCTGTGCTGCCTATGAGTATTGTCTTGATAAGCAAACATTGTGTGTATGATGATCTTACTGTTATTATTGCCTCCTCTAATAAGACATTGTGACATTTACAGGAGCACTGTGCTGATTTGACTTAATCTTTGCCCAGGAAAACCGGCCCTACAGTGCCTTCAGAAAGTATTCACACCCCTTGACGTTTTCCACGTTTTGTGTCACTGGCCTACACACAATAAACCATAATGTCAAAGTGGAATTATGATTAGGAATTTTTACAAATTAATTAGAAATAAAAAGCTGAAATGTCTATAAGTATTTTACCCCTTTGTTATGGCAAGCATAAATAAGTTCACTATCACTGTGTGTAATAGTGTTTAACTCATCTCTGTATGGTCCCTCAGTGGAGCTGTGAATTGCAAACTGATGCAACCACAAAGACCAGGGAGTTGAACATTGAATAACCCTTTGAGCATGGTGAAGTTAATAATTACACGTTGAATGGTGTATCAATCAACCCAGTCACTACAAAAATACAGGTGTCTTTCCTCTCAGTTGCCAGAGAGGAAGGAAACCACATGGATTTCACCATGAGACCAATGATGACTTTAAAACTGAGTTTAATTGCTGTGATAGGAAAAAACTGAGGATGGATCAACAATATTGTAGTTACTCCACAATACTAACTTAAAATTACAAAGTGAAATGGAAGCCTGTACAGAAAAAAAATAAAAATAATCTGCATTCTGTTTGCAATAAGGAACCAAAGTAAACATGAAAAAAATATGGCAAAGAAATTACATTTATGTCCTGATTACAAAGTGTTATGTTTGGGGTAAATTCAATACATCACGAGAACCACTCTTCATACTTTCAAGCATGGTGGCGGCTGCATCATGTTATGGGTATGCTTGTCATTGGCAAGGACTAGGGAGTTTAAGATTTTTAAAAAAAGCTAAGCACAGGCAAAATCCTAGAGGAAAACGTGGTTCAGTCTGCTTTCCACCAGACACTGGGAGACAAATTCACCTTTCAGCAGGACAATAACCTAAAACAAGGCTAAATCTACAATGGAGTTGCTTACCAAGACAACGTTGAATGTTCCTGAGTGGCCTAGTTACAATTTTTTATTAAATAGTTGTCATGACGTTGCCCTCTTTGGGTACAGCAAGCCCCATCCCCCTCTCCCTGCCTCCTTCAACTAGGCTGCTGTGGTCAGAGGAAGGTCGTAAATTCCAGAGGAGAAGACCCTGCCTCATGGCCACACAGTATAAGAGAGTGAATTTTCAGAGAGAACAAAGGAATTTCTTCCACCTCACAGAACTTGAGGTCCGAACAAATTTCATGTTCCGGAAAAGGTATAAAAGATCGGTGAAGAATCCAGCTACGAACTGGTCCCTTTGTTACAACTTGTGGAAGCTCATGGGAGACGGTGTGGCCACATTACCATAACACTGTTTATATAATAGCCTCAGATATGAGGTTTACATCTAATTGTTGTATAAGATGAATGAGTGAGTATGATACTGTTTACACAATTTTACAATGTGATGTTGGACTGTTTAATGAAGGAAACTCCAATTCCCTTTTGAGAACTAAATCAGAGGACCGCCCCTGAGCCCAGTTAGGGTCAGGCATCCTGGGACAGCCCCTTTTCTGCAATTCCGAATAAAACCCAACTTTGAGAAATTATCACCAGACCATGTTTCTCTCAATCACGGGAGTACAAAGGTTGCAGACCATTGCTGAATCTTTTAACCATACCGTGTGGTTAAACTCTTAGACTATCGATACCAACAGAATAAGAACAAGTCTTTGATATTAATTACTAGTCTGAAGCTAGGAATTCGGTATCATTGAACGCGAAGAACGACAACCACCCAAACATCCATTCTATAACAAATGAATGAATGTCAATCTGAACTAGAGAGAGAGAGGACGAAACTCTCCAACAGAAACAAACTTTTCAACTGTGATCAAGACGACACACTAAGCGTAAATATGTATTGATTGCAATTGTTCCCGAGTGAGCAAAGGATTAGCATTTCAATTGTTATAATTATCACTCTGTAGTGACTTCTCAGCTGACTCCCCCTTTTGTCCACCAAGCCACGATGCCGGTTTAGCCCACTAGGACACATTCCTCTATCATTTCTTGAAAACATATTTACCTTGTTTGTTTGTTTATGCATTTCTGTGAATTACTTAGTAATAAATACATGATTTAAGACAATTGATGTATGGATGACTGATAGTGAAGACTGGGTTTGTGCAGATAACCAACAATTTACGACGTTTGGAATGAGACTAACGTGAGGTAAAGTAAATAATTCATTCATCAGAAGACTATGGATCAGATATGAAAATATCTGAAAAGTTATTTTAGGAAATTATAACTAATTATAACTAATAACTTTAATCTGAATATTTTCCTTGGTGCCCCAACTTCCTAGTTAATTACGGTTACATGATTAATCAGTTTGATCGCATAATACTAATTACAGAGAATCTTTGATAAAAACGAAGTCTTCAATCTAATGATAGTAAAGACACGACATAGTCTTGAAATCTATGGCAAGACTAAAAAAAATATTGGCCGTCTAGCGATGATCAACAACCAACTTGAGAGTTTGAAGAATTTGTTAAAGAATAATGTGCAAATACTGTACAATCCAAGAATGCAAAGCTCAGAAGTTTACCTAGAAAGACTTACAGCTGTAATCACTGCCAAACGTGATTCTAACATGTATTGACTCAGGGGTGTGAATATTTATGTAAATTAGATATTTTCAATACAGTTACAAACATTTCTAAAGACACGTTATTGTGTGTAAATGGGTGAAAGAGAAAATATTCAACCCATGTTGAATTCAGGCTGTAACAACACATTTTTGAATATGTCAAGGCATATAAATACTTTCTGAAAGCACTGTATACATGTTTTCTGAATAACGTAGCTCATTGAGCTGGACTTGATTCATATTAAACATAACATATAGGGCCCGTTTCCCAAAAACTGATTAGGCCTGAACCTAAAACTAGTCATGGACAAAAAAAAGCAAGCTCAGCATGCTTTTAGTTCAGGACCAGGCTAAATCTGTGTCAAGGAAACCAGCCCATTGAAAACTGATGTACCGTTGGATTCTGTTCTTGCTTCTTTCTGACTCGTGGACTATTGGTAACAAATAATCTACTGTCTAGCTGGATTTCGATAACATCCTGCTATGGTTTCAATTAAATTATTTTAATTAAAAGCTACTCAATTATAAGCTTTGACCTTCATAGTAGTAGCTAGCTAACGCAGGTAAAAACCAATGACAAGCTGGCAGCATGCCATTGTCTGTGGTGGCGGTAGCAATCTGATTTTAACAACTAGTATTTACACACTAACGTTACTAGTAGCGTTCCTGGGAATTAACGTTAGCTTACAAAAAAAACATTAGTCCGCCGGAAAATTTTATTTCAACGTACTCTGTCGAGGGAATTTGAGAAAAAACATCTAAATGGAACAAACGTGAGTCTGTTGTAGACCCATGCAGTTTCTGTTAACTGTTACCTCATGGACATGTCAAAATAAAAGTCCCACACAAGTTCTTGCTTTTACTTGTGCAGGTAGGTATGGCGCACGTGCAGGATTTTGACATGAGGTTTAGTATATTAGAATCCCCAAGCTACTCTTCCCCAGATATTAAGATATAGCTAGGTAAGCAGAGAGGAAGTGGGTCTACAATAGACCCACGTTTGGAATGTCGGTTTAATTTGTTTTTCTCAATCCCCGCTGCATAAGGACCAACACTACGGACAACAGGCAGAATACATTTAAATGTAACTCACTTCAGGCTTCCTGCGGACTATTCCGTTTTTTTTACAAGATAATTATGACATCTGGTGGTAGCTGCTTTTAGTGTGTAAATACTAGCCTTGCTAACGGCAGCTATGGTGGTGGGTGTCTGAGGCTGACTTTAGACTGTCATTTCAATACGTTTTGAATGATAAGCGTGCAGATGATAGTAAAATAGCTAGCCAATTTTGCCTCCAAGGCAAATCCAAGTTCAATTCTATACAAGTGAGTGGGGGGTACTAATAAGTAATTAGCATGCCCAAAACAGGTGTGCTAACGTTAACTGCTCCACGCTCAACACTGGTTCCTAATTTCTGTTCATCTTTATCCAGAAACTGTATACACGATTAAGTGTTGCTAGCGATGGCACGCTTACTAGAACATTCTACATTTGTAGAGTCAAGGACAGCTTGTGAAGGTGAAGTCCAGTTATTGCTAGCAAATACGATGTCTAGCTAAGTTAGCCAAATTACTACGTTACTTAACCAACGGACTTTTCATTTTAGCAAACTAGGAGGAATTGAAAATCAATAGATATGGTTTTATATATTGCAATTAGCTGAGTACCGGGAACATAGCTAACTAGAAAGCGTTAGCTAGCGCATAGCAAACTGCATTGTTTTTAGCTAGCTAGCCAACGCTCTCGGGATGCTATGCTAGCTAACGGAGTATTACCGCAACGTGTTGGAACTTCCCTTCCAAAGTTAGAAATCGTTATCGCCCGTGGGTCTACATTGGAGTTAGTCAAACTTAACCTTACCATTGGTGTAATGTATTTTTGCTTTAGTCGAATATCTTCGTACTGAATCCACACCGCTTTGTCTGTTCGACCACTATTTAGCAGGAAGTTTTGTTTTATTCATGCTACGCCGTGTGCAAGGTCCTTGCAATCCGGGATCTTTGGGACGTCACTACCCACCATTGAAGCTGAAATGTTAAATGGTTATGGGATACTTTAGATATGTTTGCATCAAATTGACTGACTTGTCGCAGATACAAGGCTGTGCATGATGATGTATGGCACATAAACATACCCTTTGCGGTTAAATTCCCATGTGATGAATAAAAAAGACAAGTTAAATGGGTTTCCATCGCATTTTCAACTCTACTAATGGTTTTCTCACTTTTTTTGTTGTTGCGTTATATAGCAAGTGTGCCCACTGGTATTGGCATGTGCGCTCTAGCCAACTGCGCACATATAACCTACACAATAAGATTATTATGGATAAAAGAGCGAGATTATATTGTTATTTGTCAAACGGCAGCCAAGCATCAATGATCATGTCATCAGAATAAGACCCTTGATATTTATTGGAAAGGAGCATCAAACTCATCAATCAATCACTCATCAATCATGCAAATGTATTTGTAAAGCCCTTTTTACATCAGTTGATGTCACAAAGTGCTGTACAGAAACCCAGCCGGAAACCCCAAACAGCAAGCAATGCAGGTGTAGAAGCACCTGCATCATCATTTTGCACTTTGACCACACTGTGAAAGTCATCATAATGTATTTCATCTGTAGCCTAATAAACTGCATGCTTTCCCAACGAGTCATAGTGGGAAGACCACACATCATTGCATGACTCTACATTTATTTTGATATGATGGTTATTATATCAATATCTACAGTGGGGAGAACAAGTATTTGATAACCTGCTAAATCGGTAGTGTTTCCTACTTACAAAGCATGTAGAGGTCTGTAATTTTTATCATAGGTACACTTCAACTGTGAGAGACGGTATCTAAAACAAAAATCCAGAAAATCACATTGTATGATTTTTAAGTAATTCATTTGCATTTTATTGCATGACATAAGTATTTGATCACCTACTAACCAGTAAGAATTCCAGCTCTCACAGACCTGTTAGTTTTTCTTTAAGAATCCCTTTTGTTCTCCACTCATTACCTGTATTAACTGCACCTGTTTGAACTCGTTACCTGGACAAAAGACACCTGTCCACACACTCAATCAAACAGATGCCAACCTCTCCACAATGGCCAAGACCAGAGAGCTGTGTAAGGACATCAGGGGTAAAATTGTAGACCTGCACAAGGCTGGGCTGGGCAACAGGACAATAGGCAAGCAGCTTGGTGAGAAGGCAACAACTGTTGGTGCAATTATTAGAAAATGGAAGAAGTTCAAGATGACGGTCAATCACCCTCTGTCTGGGGCTCCATGCAAGATCTCACCTTGTGGGGCATCAATGATCATGAGGAAGGTGAGGGATCTGCCCAGAACTACACGGCAGGACCTGGTCAATGACCTGAAGAGAGCTGGGACCACAGTCTCAAAGAGAACCATTAGTAACCCACTGCGCCGTCATGGATTAAAATCCTGCAGCGCACGCAATGTCCAGCCCCGTCTGAAGTTTGCCAATGACCATCTAGATGATACAGAGGAGGAATGGGAGAAGGTCATGTGGTCTGATGAGACAAAAATAGAGCTTTTTGGTCTCAACTCCACTCGCTGTGTTTGGAGGAAGAAGGATGAGTACAACCCCAAGAACACCATCCCAACTGTGAAGCATGGAGGTGGAAACATCATTCTTTGGGGATGCTTTTCTGCAAAGGGGACCGGACGACTGCACCGTATTGAGGGGAGGATGGATGGGGCCATGTATCGCAAGATCTTGGCCAACAACCTCCTTCCCTCATTAAGAGCATTGAAGATGGGTCGTGGCTGGGTCTTCCAGCATGACAACGACCCGAAACACACAGCCAGGGCACCTAAGGAGTGGCTCCGTAAGTAGCATCTCAAGGTCCTGGAGTGGCCTAGCCAGTCTCCAGACCTGAACCCAATAGAAAATCTTTGGAGGGGGCTGAAAGTCCGTATTGCCCAGCGACAACCCCGAAACCTGAAGGATCTGGAGAAGGTCTGTATGGAGGAGTGCGCCAAAATCCCTGCTGCAGTGTGTGCAAACCTGGTCAAGAACTACAGGAAACGTATGATCTCTGTAATTGCAAACAAAGGTTTCTGTACCAAATATTAAGTTCTGCTTTTCTGATGTATCAAATACTTATGTCATGCAATAAAATGCAACTTAATTACTTAAATCATACAATGTGATTTTCTGGATTTTTAGATTCTGTCTCTCACAGTTGAAGTGTACCTATGATAAAAAATTACAGACCTCTACATGCTTTGTGAGTAGGAAACACTACTGATTTTGCAGGTTATCAAATACTTGTTCTCCCCACTGTGTGTATATCTATGCACATCATTTCCACTGACATTTCTCGGAAATTTCAGCTTCTTTCATACTGGACACCGATACATAAAAATGGTATCCATGACTTAATCTGACTCTGCGGAAATAGATAAAGGGCCTCATTGCCAAAATCCCGAAGTACCCCTATAGGTTTAGGAAATGTTTGTGGTTAGGGATGTCCTAAGCAACCTGGATTGCACTAACTACGCGTGTCACATCAGATCGTATAACATTTTCAGACCAATAGTATGGGAAAAAATAGTTGTCCTTCCCCTTTGTCCTCAGAACAGCCTCAATTTGTCAGGGTATGGACTCTACAAGGTGTCAAGCGTTCCACAGGAATGCTGGCCCATGTTGGCTCCAGCGATTTCCACAGTTGAGTAAAGTTGGCTGGATGTCCTTTGGGTGGTGGACCATTCTTAATACACATGGGGAAACTATTGAGCATGAAAAACCCAGCAGCTTTGCAGTTCTTGACACAAACCAGTGTGCCTGGCACATACTACCATACCCCGTTAAAAGGCACGTAAATAGTTTGTCTTACCCATTCAACCTCTGCATGGCGCACATACACAATCCATGTCACAAGGCTTAAAAATCCTAACCTGTCCACATTTACACTGATTTGAAATGGATTTAACAAGTGACATAAGGGATCATAGATTTCACCTGGTCAGTCTGTCATGGAAAGAGCAGGTGTTCTTAATGTTTTGTACACTCAGTGCATAAAATTGAATGTAGCCTATATTTCCAGGAGACCAGCACCAATAATCAAAATGTACCAAGTGTGTGGTGCTTTTTTAAATTGATATGAAAACGTGTTCCTTGGAATAGAATGTAGTCAGCTAAAACTGACTACTTACTATTTTAGCATACTACTTACCATATATTTTCTTAACTCCTATTTAGTATCAAACTGGCCTCCAGAAAAATCACTTGCTTCACACTTCCATTTGAATTTGGTCAATACATTTTATTTACCATTTTGAACAGATAACAATTCAATATTTTAATTTATCAATACTAGGAATTTGTCCTCTGGTCTTTAAACATACAGTACATTGTGTCATGACGTAAATAAATATATATGGAGAAATAAAATACAAAAACAAATAACATATGTAAAACATATGTAAAGCTTCCAAATATGGAAGAAAACCACCTAGAACTGTATTGCGTTGTTTGTAATTTTCTACAAGAAGGAAGCACAGAATGGTCACAACTTGTGATGGTCCACAGAATGGTCTGTAGATATTCGCTGCAGAGTCAACACTTCTTTGCAGACCAACATTTTCAGACTTGGCAGGATCAAGGAAGTTAAAGTGACATATCAAATTAAGTGTCAGTCCTTTATCAATTTACACTATATGAAAATAAATGTGATTTTCATCATGAATAGATATTTGTTCTGTCAGCCATTACAAGGTTATATCTGTTAAGGCCAAATAAAATAAAATCAGTTCATGCCCTTTTTTAAAAATTTTGACTACTGACATCTGGTAAACACTGTGATCTTCCATAATCTCAGTCATTTTAGAGGATGTTTTTTTTTAAGGCATGATGACTAATGGAAAAAATATATCTCTGCTCAATTAAAGGTGATTCTTGCCAAGCCTGCGATGTTATTGCACTATTTAGGGCCATCAGTAAATGAACGCCGCTAGCGCTGTTTACAAAGAGTAATTTCAGTCTAAGCTCGTCATTGCAGCAGCACAGCTTTTCAGGTCGTGGTCTCCAGACCATGAGGATAACGGAAGAAATAGATACAAATGGATCAGGCCTACCTATCCTACTGTAAATGGCTGGAACAGACAGGCACACTTTACAAAACAAAATGCATGTACAGTTCCTTTCTATATCAATCTAGCAGGAGTTCTGTACACAATGCAAATGGATATACATAACAATATAATGGATTCTCTAGAGTGTTTTGCCAGCAAAACAGCAATCACTTTCACTCGCAAGAATAACAATGATTGATATAATGTGTTATTACTGCAGAAGACCTATTATTGCTGGTAAAACTGTATACTCCATTTTCTGTATTTATGATAAAAAATATATTAATGAGTCTACAAACATTTATGTCAACACAATATGTCAACACAGTCTCAGGGGGGTAAAAGTGCAGGTATTAGAAGAACAAAGGCAAGAACATTTTGTTCACATAGGGAGTATAAATAGCTAAACATTTGGAGCTTCTTAATATATTACTATGGTTTTTGTTAAAGATTCAAGTGGAAAATGTGTTTTTAAAAGGAGTACTTTGTAATTTCTCAAAATGAAATACTGTAGTAAAATGAACAGTACCATTAAAATAGTAAACCAATGCATTATTTGGTAAGATTACAATTAAATTACTATGCCATGATATACAGATTTCTTGTAAAATAACATATTCCGTGTCTGCTTTCTATGCATCGGCATTCATTTGCTCTATTATTATCATCACTATTTGGACGAAAATGATCCACCAGTAGAATTTGGTTCAGATGGTACCATAGTACCCTATTTGGTCCAAAACAAAATTGTTGAAATTTCATTGTCCATTCTGGTGTTTTCCTACTTGTTTGAGATATGATTTTGTGGGTGAAAAGATATGCAGTTGACCAAGAGACAGAGTGGATGCTTAAGCAACGCAAACATTTTCTTTACCCTTGTTTCCTCAAGTGCAATCGACCATTCACATAACAAACAGATAACAAATGCATTGTGACTCGAACAGACATGTACATCTTCAATATATGCAGAAAGATTAGGAAGGCATGGACCTCTCTACAGCTAGCGCCAGAGTCATAAGTCCAAACAGACTGGAAAGTCTGCGAGTTTGATGCAGCCGGCTCTTCTTGCCTAGCTCTGTGGGTACAGTACTGTTCTCGCTGCCTTGAAACTTCAGGCACTTCATCCTTATCTCCGACAGTGGTCGTAGTCCACATCGATTTGAGAGAAATGTCATTTCTCCCTGTAGTACAAAACATAATCTCTGTTTCCCACCTTGGCACACTTTGGATCAGTTTTGGGGTGGGTGGGTAGGTAGGGCCATTGGTGTTGAAGATAAGAGTCCCATGCAATCTTCACCCCTCATGCAACAATCCAACAAGATCTGGAGTTTCTGGACCCCCTTTTCATGCCTCTTAGACATGTCACTCAGGATTTCCATTAGCAGGCCATGCAAACCTCCTAAACTGCTCTAACAGTGCGTGGTCATTGTCCCAGGCAGTGTTTGTCTGTTCCTATTCCCCCTTTCGACTGTGGAGGGGATGAGGATCGAGGTGGATAGAGGAGTCCTTCACATGAAGCTGTCAGCGGGTCCATAGGAGAAGCCTGGGAAGGCCCCAGCTGCCTCCTTGATGCTGCTAGTCACCAGCAGGCCGTCCGTGTTGCACAGAGATGAGGTCACAGGGAGGTGGGTGAACTCTGGGTCAAAGTGCCTGAGGTCCGTAGGCCCGCTCTGTGAAAGCCAACCAAACAGAGCACTATATTAGAGACGTGCTCTAAAACACAAACATCAAATTCACATTTCACACCCATACAGCCTCTAAATATATACATTGCTGTCATTGGGATGCAGTTTGTGACCATTTTTGAGTAAAACAAGATGGAAATTCTACTTGAAGTGAACAAGAAAGGGTATATTTGTACTTCTCTCATGTTAACCTGGAAGACTACATGTATACATTGTTGGTAGATGTACTTACCACTGAGGGAATGTAGGGTGGTGTGATGTTCCTTGCCATCAGGTCATCCCAGTTGATGGGTGAAAAGAAGGTGTGGAACTTCAGTTCCATCTAGAGGCAGATAAAAACACTACATCAATTCACTGGTACAGAACAATACTGAGACCTTAGTAGTATTTTTTTCTTGTGTGTTATTCATATAATGTATTTGTTTGTTGTACATTGATTGCTCTGTCGGTGTCTATGTCTGTGTGTGTGGGTACTTACAAAATCATCTTTCACTCCCAGCCTCTTAGTGCGGTCCTTTTGCAGGAGCCCCTCCAACAGTTCTCTGCCTGCGTTGGACACGTTGGGCTTCAGTACGAGAGGCTTGTTCAGGATATTGTTGTACATCTCAGCTGTGTTGCGGCTGTAGAAGGGGGGCTATGGAAAGAGACAGCAAAAATCAGTACATGCTACGTGGCCAAAATCCATACACACCACACACCATGATTGTCAGTGTACTTGTGTGATTCATACTGACATCCCTTATATATGGGGCGGCAGGGTAGCCTAGTGTTTAGAGCGTTGGACTAGTAACCGGAAGGTTGCAAGTTCAAACCCCCGAGCTGACAAGGTACAAATCTGTCGTTCTGCCCCTGAACAGGCAGTTAACCCACTGTTCCTAGGTCATTGAAAATAAGAAATTGTTCTTAACTGACTTGCCTGGTTAAATAAAGGTAAAATAAAATAAAAATATAACTGACATGGTGACATACGGTGTCCCACCAGAGTCTATAGAGCTCTGGTCAAATGAAGTGCACTATATAGGGAACAGGGTGCCATTTGGGATGTGTTGATAGTGGATATCATAACTAAGGTAAATGCATTGTGAAAACTGAACCATGAAAGAGATGCTGAAAAGAGCAGTGATCAGTAATGCCTCACCAGTCCATAGAGCATCTCGTAAAGCACGGATCCCAGGCACCACCAATCCACGGTTCGGTCGTATGCCTGCTTCTGCAGCACCTCGGGGGCCAGGTACTCTGGGGTTCCACAGAAGGTGCTGGTGGTCCCAGTGGGTGCAAGGCCCTCTTTGCAAAGGCCAAAGTCTGTCAGGACGATGTGGCCCGCAGAGTCTAGCAGGATATTCTCAGGCTTCAGATCTCTGTGAAGTTGAAGAGAGGGGGAGAGGGTTAGGAAAGTGCAACTCTCCCTATACTTAATGCATTTTTATGCAAAAGGTGGATAAACAGTGTTTACGTCCGTTTACCTTCCTCTAAACCACTGGCCCTTATTCAGTGGACCAGACTACACATATAAGACTATAAGTGGTATTGTTTCTGTCATATGCTATGAAATATAGTCACCACCAGAGGGTGGTGTATGATAGGATCTTAGTTCATACCTGTAAACAATATGCAGGGAATGGAGGTATCCCAGAGCACTGGCGATCTCTGCAGCGTAGAACCTGGCTCTGGGTTCTAGGAACACCCTCTCTCTCTGTAGATGATAGAACAGCTCTCCTCCATTCACATAGTCAAGCACAAAGTACAGCTTGTCAGTAGTCTGGAAGGAATAGTGCAGCCCCACCAGGAAAGGATGTTTGATATTCTTCATCAGGACACTTCGTTCCGCCATTATATGCTTTTGCTAGATGAGGGAGTAAGAGATAGATGAGCATACCACTCACAATGACATCAGTGCAATACTTAAATTAGAGCAACTGAGCGAGCGACTGAGTGGTTGTATGGGTTTGTGGCTATTGCACCTTGCTTGGAGTATTGACTGTGTTTTTATGGTGAAGATCAGTAGAGTAAGACTCACTTCTTTCTTCTTCAGGATGATTTTCTTCTGTAGAACCTTGACGGCGTAATACTCGTTGCTCTCCCTGTGTCGAGCCAGCAGCACCTTCCCAAAGCTCCCTTTGCCGATGATTTTCAGGTAGTCGAAATCACATGGTTTGATCGCCAGCTCTTCAGCTAGTGAGCTTCTGGGGGAGGTCAGTAGCATCTAAGAATAGAGGAGAGAAGGAGCTAAGAATGACCATCTTGGCTCTGGATAAAATGATCTATTTACAGTTCACTCTGGCAATTCAAATGGCACCCTATTCCCTATATAGTGCACTACCATAGGGCTCTTTTTCAAACTTGTGCACTATATAGAGAATTGGGTTCCTTTTGGCTCAGTCTGTCCCAGTGGCCAAGGCATGTGTTATGCTGATGCTCACCGGATTTAAGAGCTCAGCATTGTCCAGCTTCTCATTCTGGTTCTCATCGATCTTGAGGAAGTCAACTTCAGAGCTGAGGATTGAACAGAGAATGTTAGAATGGAATCCTCCTTCACTTATGATTCTCAAAAAAACTTATGGTTATTTTGACTGATACACTCATTGCCACTTTGTGATTTTATAGGGATGAGTGACCTCTCTAAGTTGGCATTGTTTTTTCTAGAGTGTTTAAATTATAACAGTAGTCTAATACTTAGATTGCCATCACAGGCCAGTATTAAGATTCAAACTATTTTTCAAATTTGTATTTTTTTAAATTTGACCTTTATTTAACCAGGCAAGTCAGTTAAGAACACATTCTTATTTTCAATGACGGCCTGGGAACAGTGGGTTAACTGCCTGTTCAGGGGCAGAACGACAGATTTGTACCTTGTCAGCTTGGGGGTTTGAACTCGCAACCTTCCGGTTACTAGTCCAACGCTCTAACCACTAGGCTACCCTGCCGCCCCAAAGTTGGACATCGCAGTAAAATGGTGAGTTTTACAGTGATTTAATTGAGTAATTAGATAGAGAAGGTTCCATTTGTCATAACTGACCCAAATGAGATACAAACCGGCCAAGACTGTAAATAAGGGTCTCTCCTCTAACTCCTGAGAGACAATAAGGGTCTCTTTTCTCTAACTCCCGAGAGACTATTCAGTTGTTGTTGAGCCCCTCCCTATACACCATGTAGCCTTCAGCACCATCTGAAAAGTAGTTCTAAGCCAGGGGATCAGACATGACTAGCACAAACAGCCCAGAATCTGACTGCTATAACAACCTAGCACCTGATGATTGTATTTCATTTTTTGTATATTTTATATAACCTTTATTTAACTAGGCAAATCAGTTAAGAACAAATTGTTATTTACAATGGCGGCCTACTCCGGCCAAATCTGGACAACACTGGGCCAATTATGTGCCGCCCTATCACAGCCAGATGTGATACAGCCTGGATTTGAACCAGGTACTATAGTGACACCTCTTGCACTGAGATGTAGTGCCTTAGACCACTGTGCCACTCGGGAGCCCATGGTGTTTTGGAATTTTCCACTGAGCTAGACCCCCCACCTGGCCCCTTTTTAGGCTGTTGAGTACAAACCATATTGTGTGGTGCGCGCTTAATTGAATTACCCGGTTATCCCAGTCAAGGGGACACAGGGGATTTGCAGAAAAGGTGCTTAAGCACTGGAGAGGCCATGGCGGGAACACACTTGACATGACATAACTATTCTTGTGCTGGCTTTGCCTGCTTGGCCCCAGATTACTGCTTTGACTCAAAATGTGAATAGTGACGTGCAGTTGATTGGATTGGAAATGTACAGTAGTTTACACACCTAGGTAGACCTATACAATTATAAATAAACACATAGACCTAATCTAATGCCATGGGAAGCAGATGAAATGTTGCACAGAGGCCTATTGTGTGCACACCTATCATATATCTTGACTATTTGATAAATATCTATACTTTCAGAAAATATCATTTGTCATAATATTATCATATTTCATTGGCAGCTGGTAGCTCATATATAATATCTAAACATCTCATTTGGCCATACAAGTGCTCCATATAATACTTACTGTTGACACATATGTGGGTTTGACACCAGCCTCGATATGAAGTCGTTAAGTCCAATTTTCCTCTCCTTGATGAAAGCTGCAAATCAAAAATAAGCATGTATGTCAGCTGGGCGCCGAGAGAACACAACGTCACAGATTTAACACAGCCCTTCATCAGACCTAAACTACACCATTGCAGAACTAGGGCCATGGATAGGCCTCTACTATCTACCTGGGATAACAGCTTACATTTCATCACAGTGCGGTGAACAGTCTAGAAATTATAGCCGTATGCCTATATTAAATCTGTTCAAAGCTTTCATTTTAAAATGTTTCAGAGGTTCAAACGTGATTTGGAATGGATCCCGTTATAACGCATTATGTGCCAAATTTAGTCGTTATGCAACAAAATATTACTATTCCTTTGGCGAACCGCCGCGTCGCATAGTGAAAAATAACACTCAAAGCCTATATCACAAACATGGACATGAGTAAAGGAGCATACAGTCCATCTACAAATCATAATCCAAATAATATTGATGCATACTATTAAACACCACAATGTAGAAGCTACATTCTAAATCAAATAATTGAATTTAGATTAACAGAAATAATATGCCTACCAGTGAGGACTGACACAATTCCTCTCATTTTGCAATAAGACAAGTCACATGGAGCCTTGGTAACAGCCATGGTGAATAAAAATATGTATCCACTTGTAAAACAGCGCCAAAAGAAAGCCCCTTTATGGAGAAGACACGCTGGTTGCTTTAGTACCAATTGCTCCAATTCATGCGCACTGGCTACAGAGAATCCTGCCTGCGAACACGATCAGTCCAAAATGTCTATCCAGGGCGCTGGGCGGCAAGGAGTTATATACTGAGCACATGGTATAAGGAGGAGCGGCATACTGACGTCACTTGGTTACCAAGCAACTGTCAGAGACAGTGATGTCACGGGATTCCGCAGCTCCATCTCTTGCCTGCAGGAGGCGGGGAATGACAGGAGGCACGCAGCAGCGCATAGGTGGAGCGCGCTAGATTGAACATCGCTCCCCCAACCCCCTTTTCTACCAATGGAAAAATACGGATGGCTGTAATCTCTCTAGAACCGATAGGATTAAAGGCACTCTGGATCATTTATAATGAAAAATGGAATAACAGGTGCATTGATCCTACACAGACTTCTGTCACCAGCCTCAAAAATACACTGAACAAAAATATAAACACACCGAACAAAAATATAAACACACCATGTTTCATGAGCTGAAATAAATGATCCTGTAAATGTTCCACACACAAAAACAAGCTTATTTCTCAAAAAATGTTTACATCCCTGTTAGCAAGCATAACTCCTTTGCCAAGATAATCCATCCACCTGACAGGTGTGGCATTTCAAGTAGCTGAATAAACAGCATGATCATTACACAGGTGCACCTTGTGCTGGAGACAATAAAAGGCCACTCTAAAATGTGCAGTTTTGTCACACAACACAATGTACAATTGGCCAGTGGTGGAAAAAGTACTCAATTGTCATATATGAGTAAAAGTAAAGATACCTTATTAATAGAAAATGACTCAAGTAAAAGTGAAAGTCGCCCAGTAAAATATTACTTGAGTAAAAGTCTCTAAAAGTATTTGGTTTTAAATATAAGTAAATGGAATTGCTAAAATGTACCATTTCAAATTCATTATATTAAGCAAACCAGACGACACAATTGATGATTTTTTATTTTTATTGAAGGATAGCCAGGGGCACACTCCAACACATAACTTACAAACAAAGCATTTGTGTTTAGTGAGTCCACCAGATCAGAGGCAGTAGGGATGACCAGGGAGGTTATCTTGATAAGTGTGTGAATTGGACCTTTTCCTGTCAAAATGTAACAAGTATTTTAGGCTATCAGGGATAATGTATGGTGTAAAAAGTACATTATTTTCTTTAGGAATGTAGTAAAGTAAAAGTTGGCAAAAATATAAATAGTAAAGTACAGATACCCCAAAAAATGACTTAAGTAGTATTTTTACTTAAGTACTTTACACCACTGAAACTGGTAGGCTGACTGCAGAAATGTCCACCAGAGCTATTGCCAGAGAATTGAATGTTAATTTCTCTACCATAAGCCGCATCCAACGTCATTTTAGACTATTTGGCAGTATGTCCAACTGGCCTCACAACCGCAGACCATGTGTATGGCGTCGTGTGGGCGAGCGGTTTGCTGATGTCAACGTTGTGAAACGAGTGCCCCATTGTGGCGGTGGTGTTATAGTATGGGCTGGTATAAGCTATGGACAACAAACACAATTGCATTTTATTGATGGCAATTTGAATGCACAAAAATACCGTGACAAGATCCCGAGGCCCATTTTTGGAGAAAGGCATTTCAAGATTAAAGTTTTTTAAGTTCTGTAGCCAATTCCCTGTTTGCATCATCAGCAAATATCCAATATGTTCTTATGAAAGGATGGAAGCAAGTCAATGCAAGGAACATTCACATGCAGGTGAAAATATGCCAACAAAAAAGTGATTTTCTTTCATATTCTGCAAGACATTATATTCTACAATACACCATCAAATCCTAACCCTGATGTTTACAAAATGGCCTCTCTCCATTTCCCTGACACGAGGCCCAGTTATGGAGCTATGCATACAGTGACAGTGCAGATGAAAACATTAAAACAAACCGCAGGATCAAAACAGAGAACTGTCAGGGGTAACTCCTAGGCTATGTCCCAAATGACACCCTATTCCCCACAGAGCACACTACTTTTGAGCAGGGCCCATAGAGCTCTCATCAAATGTAGTGAACTATGTAAGGAATAGGGTGCCATTTGGGATGTTTTGCTTGCTCAATGGCATGTGATAGTCATGCATACTTTGAAGGATGTCCCATCTCGGGACTAAATTTGACCGACAGTTCCTACTATATAAGAGGAAGCATGTTGCCAAGCTAAATACATGAAGAGGCAAAATGGTGTGAAGACAACAGCTAATCGTGTCATGTCAGGTTATGGTAGTATACTTTCCCAGCAAAGATCTATTTACACACTGTCAGGATCAGATGGCACGACATTGACACCTGGGTTGTGTCCCAAATGGGGCCCTATTACCTACATTATATTGTGCACAACTGGTCAAAAGTACTGCACTACAGGAAATAGGGTGCCATTCATGTAATTGTAACATACATTAATTGTACATACAAAAGGGCGCTCCAGCTGGGGGGGGGGTATAGCAGTTGTAGTGGCAACAAACAATGACAGACTATTGTTGTTTGTTTCATAGAATGAGCTAATTAGTACAGTTCCATTTCCTAATAAACAACGACAAACAGGTATATCTCCCTTGTCTCAAATACCCCTAAAATATAAATCAACTCCTAATATATAAAACAATCAATCCCAAATAAATATCTAAGACAATCACAATAGGCACCAAAAGGCAGACCATATGCTATCCCGGGCATTTTCTTCTCACCCTTGTACTAGAGTCTAATGACTCACTTCTGAGACATGCCACTATTTAGCCGTTTTTTCAGTGAGAACTTTAAACTGCCTATGGAGGTTATACTTTTCAAATGTTGTTTCATTTTGGACATAACCCTTATTAGGAGCTTAGGTAGAGGCTATTTCCTGACCTCACCAAGCCCTTATTCACACACATAACCTCCTCTCTGTCATGCTGGTGTGATATCAACACTTTAAAGGGTATTTGTAACCACAAATGATTGAAAACAGCTAGGGATATTCAAGTTCCCACGTACAGTTGAATCTATTTCAGTTTTGCTTGACTTTAATACACATTAACACAAGTTCTTTTGTGCACAAATACCGGCTCTGCAGGACTGGTTGTGTGTTTGTACTGCAGTAAATACACCTCGCTTTCGTCATGTGCACGTGTTGTATTTTTCATTTTTTTGGTAATATATACTGAACAAAAATGTAAATACAACATGCAACAATTTCATTGATTTTACTGAATTTTGGTTCATATGAGGAAATCAGTCAATTGAAATAAATTCATTAGGTCCTAATCTAGGCAGGTTAGCTGAGTGGTTAGAGCGTTGGGCCTGTAACTGAAAGGTTGCTGGATTGAATCTCTGAGCTGACAAGGAAAAAATATGTTGTTCTGCCTGTGAACAAGGCACTTGTTCCACAAGGCACTTGTTCCCCAGTAGGTTGTCATTGTAAATAAGAATTTGTTCTTAACCTGACTTGCCTGGTTAAATAAAGGTTAAATATAAGATTAGATTTCACATGACTGGGAATACATATATGAATCTGTTGATACCTTAAAAAAAAGATGGCCTCAGAATGGGCCTCAGGATCTTGTCACAGTACTTTTGTGCATTCAAATTGCCATGCAATTGTGTTTGTTGTCCATAGTTTCTACCAGCCCATACCATAACACCACCGTCACAATGGGGCACTCGTTTCATCACGTTGACATCAGCAAACCGCTTGCTCACACAAACGCCATACACATGATCTGCGGTTGTGAGGCCGGTTGGACGTACATTGCAGGTGGCTTATGGTAGAGAAATGAACATTCAATTCTCTGGAAATAGCGTGGGTGGACATTCCTGTAGGGAATATGTCAATTGCAGTATGTCAGTATGCCAATTGAGATATCTGTGGCATTGTGTTGTGACAACTGCACATTTTAGTGGCCTTTTATTGTCCCCAGCACAATGTGCACCTGTGTAATGATCATGCTGTTCAATCAGCTTCTTGATATGCCACACCTGTCAGGTGGATGGATTATCTTGGCAAAGGAGAAATGCTCACTAACAGGGATGTAAACAAATTTGTGCACAAAATTTGAGAGAAATACGATTTTTGTGCGAATAGAAAGTGGGACCAACACTTTACATGTTGCATTTTATATTTTTGTTCAATATATACAGTACCAGTCAAAGGTTTGGGCACACCTATTCATTTAAGGGTTTTTCTTTATTTGTACAATTTTCTACATTGTAGAATAATGGTGAAAACATCAAAACTATGAAATAACACATATGGAATCATCTAGTAACCAAAAAAGTGTTAAACAAATCACAATATATTTTATATTCTTCAAAGTAGCCACCCTTTGACAGCTTTGCACACTCTGAACCAGTTTTTACATGTTACAATGTAACCTTTTATTTAACTAGGTAATTCAGTTGGGACAAATTCTTATTTCCAATGACGGCCTACACCAGCCAAACCCAGACGACACCGGGCCAATTGAAACTGGCTCTCATGAGGAATGCCACAGGAAAGGAAGACCCAGAGTTACCTCTGTTGCAGAGGATACATTTATTTTAGTTACCAGCATCAGAATTTGTAACACGAACAATGGACATTAGACCTGTGGAAATCTGTCCTTTGGTCTGATGAGTTCAAATTTGAGATTTTTGGTTACAACTGCTGTATCATTGTGAGATGCAGAGTAGGTGTACGGATGATCTCCGCATGTGTGGTTCCCACTGTGAAGCATGGAGGAGGAGGTGTGATAGTGACACTGTCAGTGATTTTATTTAGAATTCAAGGCACACTTAACCAGCATGGCTACCATAGCTTTCTGCAGCGACATGCCATCCCATCTGGTTTGCGCTTAGTGGGACTATCATTTGTTTTTCAACAGGACAATGACCCAACACACCTCCAGGCTGTGTAAGGGTTATTTGACCAAGAAAGAGAGTGATGGAGTGCTGCATCAGATGACCTGGCCTCCACAATCACCCGACCTCAACCCAATTGAGATGGTTTGTGATGAGTTGGACCGCAGAGTGAAGGAAAAGCAGCCAACAAGTACTCAGCATGAGTGGGAACTCTTGAAGACTGTTGTTAAAGCATTCCAGAAGCTGGTTGAGAGAATGCCAAGAGTGTGCAAAACTGTAATCATGGCAAAGGGTGGCTACTTTGAAGAATCTCTCAATTATAAAATATACTGTATTTAGATTTTTGTAACAGTTTTTTGGTTTCTACATGATTCAATATTTGTTATTTCATAGTTTCGATGTCTTCACTATTATTCTATAATGTAGAAAATAGTAAAAAATAAAGAATCTGGAATGAGTAGGTGTGTCCAAACTTTTGACTTGTAATGTATGTATGTACAACATATATATTTATTATTTTAAATCTATTTTCCTTTATTATTTTCCCTAACCCTATCACCCCTTCCCTAATTAGAGTAAACTAATGGACAACAACACCTAGACTTCTACTTCCAGTTTACATTTACATTTTACACACACAGTATATTTTGGATTTCTAATTGCCATATATTTTTCCACTGTGCTGTGTCACAAAAGTTCTGATGTCCCATGTATTTTCCGAAATCAAATAATGCTTAGACCCTGCCCATCTGTCATCTACAATAATGCCAGCACGAGTTTCCTGGTGTGTACGCACATCATTACAATCACCAAAAGAGAGGATCAGGATTACAATGTGTAGATGGGGGAACTCCCTTCTATCCAGGTTTGGCTGCAATCCGATTCTCCTTCTGACAAATTAGTCATTCAAAGCCTGCGACTTGTGTTTAGTCTGCTTTTGGAGATGCTTTATGGCAATGGAAACATGTGGTGAATCAGAGGTGCTGAATCTACAGTTTAAAAGCTTTGCATGTTTAACAGTCAAAGATGACCTTTCTCTATTTCATTAAACAACACTATTTCACACAACAACACCACATAATGGCTTTAACGGTTATATTTAGCATCCTCCCAATCCTAAAAAAAAGCCCTTCATTTCTTTGTCTGATTCATGCCAAGCAGACAGGTGGTAGTATAGGCAACATTTCCACTGGTGAATACTACCCATGATGAGTCACTACTCACCAAGGACCCCTGTCCTCGCCAGCAGCGGCTGATAAATGCCTCTGTTAGTACTATCTGTTATTAAACCCCAGTCCCCAGCCTGACTGTCTTCTTTTATGTTACTACTTCGTGTTGTCTTTGCTACTTGTTTCTGGCTATCTCTCTATGTTCTGCTCCTACGGATGTTTGAGTTTAGTATTTACATCCAAGGCATTGTGTTGCTGGTTCAGGTCCCCACGGATGCATCCCAAATGGCACCCTATTCCCTTTGTAGTGCACTACTTTTGACCAGGGCCCCCAGTGCACAAAGGGAGTAGGGTTCCATTTGCATCTGTTTTGGATGGATCTGGTGGGAAGGCAGGACCTGCTGTGCAGCTAGACCCCCACCTGGCTGGTTAACCTGCTGCTGTTGCTGGGCTGAAGGAACCACCAGGGGAGGGGGGCGCACATCCAGGCCTCCCCCGCACCACTCACTCTAGGTGGGTCGTGGCTCCAGGGAGGAGTGGGTAGTGGGCGGGGGAGCCAGCCTCTCCCTCTCCCTCTGACTGTCTAAGAGAGGGAGGTAGTGTCCTGGTCTGCGTCCCAAATTGCACTCTATTCTTTACATAGTGCACTACTTTTGACCAGGGCCAATAGTGCACTACCCTATGTAGGGAATAGGGTTCCATTTGGGATTCAGCCCAGGGCTTTGACTTCCTGCCCCCACAGTTATGCTGTGCCATTGATTCCCCCCCCCCTCCACCTGGTGTGAGTCGCCCGGTTGAGTAATGAACCTCCAGTGTAATTCCCTACAATTTCTCACCTGCTACATCCCATCTCTCTCCACGTCCATCATTTTTGCCTTTTCTACTGCTTCTCGATTGCCCTTTTTCTCAATTTCCTCGAGAGAATCATCCCACCCCTCCCTCTTCCCTTCTATTGCTCTTTCTCTGTACCTATCTATGTTTGTGCTGTCCATTCTGTCTATGCTCAAGGAAACTTTGGCATTATTCAACGTCGACCCACAGAGACTAGAGTACTGGAGGTGTTGGGGTCCTTGAACAATGAACACTGCAATGCAGCTTCAGGTCCGAGTGAGTAGGAGGCTTAACTCATCATCCTAGCACAATCTGTACGGTAGAATTCTACAATTCCCAGAAACAGAGATGACTGATATTGAAATCACAGTCAGCTGGGATACGGATATGTGCCTTTGAGTCCCAATGACTCAAAATCAACTCAATGGTTAACAGCCACGGAAGCTCACTTTAGGTGAGAGTTTATGTAACGATTCTGGTGCCATCACCAAGTACTCTATTAGCAATGTCCTTCAAGCTTCTACATTAAGCCAACTGTTACTTTACTTTAACTTAAACTTAACCTACTATACCAGGCCTACCACAACCGCACCTTCTTCCTGCTGATGGTATAATTACTAGTGCATTTCACTAGCTACTGCTACTACTATTCATTCTAAATTAATATTTAATATGACCAATATCAATAGCCATTGTATTATGGGCAAAGCCAAATTCCCCCTGAGTCTGTTCTCTTAGGCTGTTCCAAATGGCACCCTATTTCATACATAGTGTACTACTTTTGACCAGAGCCCCATGGACCCAGGTCAAAAGAAGTGCACTAAAAAGGGAAATAGATACAACTCTGCTGGTGCAGCCAGAGCCAGGTGACTACTCTACAACAGGCCTGTCACGCTCTACTGACTTCCACAGCATTACCTAGCTCAACACGGTTCAGTGGATGGTACAGGGGAGCGTCTAGGGATTATACCACAGAACAACCACTCACATTCATTCAAAATGACAACACCAGTCATGTTTACAAGCATCAATAAATGAATCAATGGGGAGTGTTGTGACTCAAGTTCTCTCTTCAAGATGCTGCTTCCCCTTCCTTTGTTGGGTTGTTCCACCAATTTCGGTGACTTATGAAAAGTGTAACTTGGTCAAAAAACCTTGTGATTTCACCTAATTTAATTTTTTGGTCATAATAAGCACATGTTCAACTTAATAAAAACATGTTTTCCCATCGTAAGATATAAAATAAAAACAATACTATATGCCAAAGAAAGTAACAGGGTTGACTGTAACAGTAACCAGCCATAAATCCCCTCATGACAGGGGGAATGGAAGCTCGTTTTGTGCAACAGGGAGGTGCAATTGAATGCAAGCTTCACAAAAAATAATCAAATTCCTAAAGCATTTCTAACCTGTATGTCTATGGGTAACAGCGTTGGCATATTATACACGACCTGAAAGTATTCCAAAAAACACCAGAAAATGTCAAAAAAGAGTAGAACCAGCTCACCTGCTTTACAAAATGATTTGCCTATTAGATGTTCATTGTTTCTTTTGAATTTAAAAATATATAAATAATAGTTTTACCATATTAAAACGAGAGTTCAGTTCACTTAACAGTGTTGACCGTACAATGAGGGACAGACTAATCACATTAAATAAATACTAATCTTCAGAAATTACTGTGTCAAGAAAAACTAAATAATTTGGGCTTTACAATGATGTTAAATTAATTGGAATATTCCTAGAAGTGACACAGGGTTGACGCAGGGATATGTCAAAATGCTGAATCTTCGCACTTTAGCAAGCCTTTATAAAAATCTGATTTATTGAATAATCCATGTGGTCTATATTAAAAGGCACTTCATTTAATATAACAATATTTTAAAATGCAATATTGGTGGACGATTTCTACTTTAAAAAAAAAAAAATTATTTCACCTTTATTTAACCAGGTAGGCTAGTTGAGAACAAGTTCTCATTTGCAACTGCGACCTGGCCAAGATAAAGCATAGCAGTGTGAGCAGACAACACAGAGTTACACATGGAATAAACAATTAACAAGTCAATAACACAGTAGAAAACAAAGGGGGGAGTCTATATACAATGTGTGCAAAAGGCATGAGGAGGTAGGCGAATAATTACAATTTTGCAGATTAACACTGGAGTGATAAATGATCAGATGGTCATGTACAGGTAGAGATATTGGTGTGCAAAAGAGCAAGTAAATAAATAAAAACAGTTTGGGGATGAGGTAGGTGAAAATGGGTGGGCTATTTACCAATAGACTATGTACAGCAGCAGCGATACTTAAAATATCAAAGAGATGCAAAAGGCCCTCTTTTTGTGGAACGACCCTGTTTCTCTCTCACTAATCCATACATGGGATGGATCATGATTAAAGATGTGTAAATGTGAATGAAGCAATGAATGAGTGGGTAGCTGGCTGGAATGCACTTACATTCAAAGAACAGAGTGTGCTTAAACAAAGTGTTCTGTCTGTCTGATATTTCCTGTCACTTTCTTTTCCCTCGTACATAATCTCAGCGTGTTTAGTGATTACTGGCTGCTCCCTACCATCCAGGTGAGGGATGATTATAAAAGTAAAGTGGATTATGTCACCTGTGATGGGACAGATAGAGGTGTGATTGATAGATAGATGGAGCAGGAGGTGATATGAAATCCTGCCTCTCTCCCTGACTAAATTATTTAGAGAGAGACCATAAGAAGTAAGTCACGTAAAAAAAGGGAAGGAAAGAGAATCTGAAAGAGATGATGGAACAGACTGAAAGAGAGAAACAAACAAAGTTGAATGAAGACAATGAAGCACGAAAAGTTATATTTAAACTCCACTTGTTCTAGACCTACAACAATGGCCTCAAACATGTCACCCATGGGATAGGCGTTGCCAGATAAAGCTTATTATCACACAAGAAATGAAAGAAGTTCCTACCTATGAAGGATTTCTTGCCAGTCTTCATGTCCTCTTCTATTTAGGTGCAGTGTGTTTTGTGTATTTGTGTCTGTTTCTCTGTGTGTGTGTCTGAAGCAGTAATATTCCAGTGTATGTCTCTGTGTGCGTATGAATGATGTAATCTTGTCTCCAGCTCCTCTCCCTCAGTAATATCCCCCTCTCTATCTCTCTGCAGCACCGTTTGAAAGAATTTGACTCTGCAATTCACAAGACCAGCAAATCCTTTCCTTCATCGCACTTCCCTATCTTTCTCTCTCTCTCTCTCTCTCTCTCTCTCTCTCTCTCTCTCTCTCTGTGTCTCCCTCTCTCCCAGTACTGGCTGAACTGATGAAACCAAAGAGGCGAAACCAGAGAAGTGTGACGCACCTGTCCCCCTCTCAACCCCCCTTCACCTGTTCCTTTATCTACCAGAGAGCCACAAACAAAACAATAGCAGGTGTCAGGATACGGTTCCCGTGAGTATGGGAGTCCTGCCCGAGGGAACCTAGTCTGCATCCTAAATGCACCCTATTCCCATCACAGTGCACTACTTTTTTTGTTTACCAGGGCCCAGGTCAAAAGTAGTGCACTATATAGGAAATAGGGGGCCATTTGGGACTCAGGCCTGGTCTCTATGACACTAGAGCGCACCTGAGTCACCTGAGCAGTACAACACCAGGATTTTAAATCCACCTTTAATTGGGGGATATTACTCTAATGATGGTGATGATGATGGTGTCTCCATCCCCCTATAGTAGAGTATAGTATAGTCTTTCTATTTAAAGTCTCTGAAGTAATCCAGGAATTATAGTGATCTATTTAGGAACACTGTTACAGTTCTGATATATTTTACTGCCTGAGGTCATACGTGAATAGATACAGTAGGACAATGAATGTTGGTCAGGAAACGAGGTCTGCTTCCCAAATGGCAGTCTATTCCCTTCATATGACTCTACTTTTGGACCATGCACTGGTCAAAAGTACTGCACTATGTAGGGAATAGATTGCCTTTTGGGACACTGCCTTAGGTCTGTGGGCACACCTTGCTGCCATTCACTGTAGTTCTATGGCGAGTTCTATGCAACTGGGTCATTGACGCGATAAGGCCCTTTTCAATGAGGAAAACCTCATTGGTAAATAATTATTTATTTCTTTGTTAGTGCTAATCTAAGACACTGAATATGTGAAATCATTGTAAATGTGTTGTGAAATGTGATATACAAGTGTATGCAGGCGGTAGGTAGCCCAGCGGTTAAGAACGTGACAAAAATATGAAATGTAAATGTTTGCATTATTTAATGTATTGAATATAGTACATAGTATTTGACCATGGTGGTTCGTTGAGTGGGCTCTTGTAACAGAATGTAACACTGTGTCCAATACAAGTCCTGGCTAAAACTATTAGGTCCAGTTTCACGGACACATATATTAAGCCTAAAAATCATGTTCAAAGGAGATTCACCATTGAAAGTTCTTCTTCGTCTAAGATTAGGCTTAATCTGTGTCTGGGAAACTGGCCATTAGAGAATCATTTAAAAAAGTTGAGTTCACACATGGATGTTGCTGACTTTGAATCTTTCTGTTCACCAAGTCCTCTGTTAAAGTTGTAATCCTTAATGGTTAAACTGCCAGGTCAGTTTGCGACATTACTGCAACAAAGAAGTTACTGCAAACAGCGAACACCGTCTCAGACATCATTGCACGACCGATAGAAGAACAGTATAAGTACTGCCATTTTCTTCTCCCTTGAATGTGCAGCGCTCCCCAACTCTGCTTTGTCAACAAAACACTAACAATGGCTGTGGGGCAGACGGTGGCACTGTTTCCCCTACTTTAAACCAGTATCTGTCTGTCCCTTTTGGATTTTTCTTCACAATTGATTCACCTTCCACTTCCACTGCCACACCGCTGATAACCGAATACATTTCTCATCCACTTTGTGAAAGAAAATTCGAAATGCATATTACTACTATAACCCTGGACAGAGAAAGCATTTATATCCCAGGGATAGCAATTGTTTTATTTTATGTCCTTGCTGTAATAGAGGTCCATTTTACATCCCAAATGGTACCCTATGCACTACTTTTGACCCTCTGGTCAAAATGTGTGCACTATATAGGGTAGCATTTGGGACACACACACATTCTCAGCCTATATGGAAATAAGATGTGCCGTACCGTGTCATTCAGAAAACAATCATGGCTGCCTTTTGGTGATTAAACAGGTTGTGTAGTAGAATGGACTCCATGGCTGTTCAATCCACATTATCTGATGCTTCTGTTCAAGGCCACTTGCATTTCAATGCCTTGACGCATTCTACAACCCATTCATTCATTCATTTCTGCTGTATTGATATCGAGGCAATAGTGGTTATGTCCCGAGTGGCGCAGCGGTCTAAGGGACTGCATCTCAGTGTGTGAGGTGTCACTACAGACCCAGGTTCATTCCCGGACTGTGTCACAACTGGCTGTGATCGGGAGTCCCATAGTGCGGCACACAATTGGTCCAGTGTCGTCCGGGTTAGGAGAGGATTTGGCCGGAGGGGGCTTTACTTGGCTCATGGTGCTATAGTGACTCCTTGTGGTGGGCTGGGTGCCTGCAGGCTGACCTCGGTCGTCAGTTGAACTGTGTTTCCTCTGACACATTGATGTGGCTGGCGGGCGAGTGTTAAGAAGCGTGGTTTGGCAGGTCATGTTTCGAAGGACACATGACCTGACCTTTGCCTCCCAAGCCCTTTGGGGAGTTGCAGCGATGAGACGAGATTGAAATTTGGGGGTAAAACTTTTTTTTTTCTTCTCATGTCCAAAATGGCACCCTATTCCCTATTTAATGCACTACTTTAGACCAAGGGCCCTAGTGCACTAAATATGGAATAGGGTGCAATTTGGGACGAACTTTGTAATATTTCAGTTGACGCAATACAGCTTCCCTGCCCTGGTGTTGAAACCATGGATTTGAACAAACAGTATCACTCACAGGCCATGTAGATAAAGCATGCAGATACTTAGAGGTTAGTAGGACTTGTTACATTGGTGTATCTTTTACCTCAGTCTTGTTCATTCCATGTAATTGCATTGACCGAATACAAACAGTGTAACTATTTCCTCCGCAAGGCAATCAAACAAGCTAAGCGTCAGTATAGAGACAAAGTAGAATCTCAATTCAACGGCTCAGACACAAGAGGTATGTGGCAGGGTCTACAGTCAATCACGGATTACAAAAAGAAAACCAGCACTGTCACGGACCAGGATGTCTTTCTCCCAGGCAGACTAAATAACTTTTTTGCCCGCTTTGAGGACAATACAGTGCCACTGACACTGCCCGCAACTAAAACATGCGGACTCTCCTTCACTGCAGCCGACGTGAGGAAAACATTTAAACGTGTCAACCCTCGCAAGGCTGCAGGCCCAGACGGCATCCCCAGCCGCACCCTCAGAGCATGCGCAGACCAGCTGGCTGGTGTGTTTACGGACATATTCAATCAATCCCTATCCCAGTCTGTTGTTCCCACATGCTTCAAGAGGGCCACCATTGTTCCTGTTCCCAAGAAAGCTAAGGTAACTGAGCTAAACGACTACCGCCCCGTAGCACTCACTTCCATCATCATCCGTCAGCTTTGAGAGACTAGTCAAGGACCATATCACCTCCACCCTACCTGACACCCTAGACCCACTCCAATTTGCTTACCGCCCAAATAGGTCCACAGACGATGCAATCTCAACCACACTGCACACTGCCCTAACCCATCTGGACAAGAGGAATACCTATGTGAGAATGCTGTTCATCGACTACAGCTCGGCATTTAACACCATAGTGACCTCCAAGCTCGTCATCAAGCTCGAGACCCTGGGTCTCGACCCCGCCCTGTGCAACTGGGTACTGGACTTCCTGACGGGCCGCCCCCAGGTGGTGAGGGTAGGCAACAACATCTCCACCCCGCTGATCCTCAACACTGGGGCCCCACAAGGGTGCGTTCTGAGCCCTCTCCTGTACTCCCTGTTCACCCACGACTGCGTGGCCACGCACGCCTCCAACTCAATCATCAAGTTTGCGGACGACACAACAGTGGTAGGCTTGATTACCAACAACGACGAGACGGCCTACAGGGAGGAGGTGAGGGCCCTCGGAGTGTGGTGTCAGGAAAATAACCTCACACTCAACGTCAACAAAACTAAGGAGATGATTGTGGACTTCAGGAAACAGCAAAGGGAACACCCCCCTATCCACATCGATGGAACAGTAGTGGAGAGGGTAGTAAGTTTTAAGTTCCTCGGCGTACACATCACAGACAAACTGAATTGGTCCACCCACACAGACAGCATCGTGAAGAAGGTGCAGCAGCGCCTCTTCAACCTCAGGAGGCTGAAGAAATACGGCTTGTCACCAAAAGCACTCACAAACTTCTACAGATGCACAATCGAGAGCATCCTGTCAGGCTGTATCACCGCCTGGTACGGCAACTGCTCCGCCCACAACCGTAAGGCTCTCCAGAGGGTAGTGAGGTCTGCACAACGCATCACCGGGGGCAAACTACCTGCCCACCAGGACACCTACACCACCCGATGTCACAGGAAGGCCATAAAGATCATCAAGGACAGCAACCACCCGAGCCACTGCCTGTTCACTCCGCCATCATCCAGAAGGCGAGGTCAGTACAGGTGCATCAAAGCTGGGACCGAGAGACTGAAAAACAGCTTCTATCTCAAGGCCATCAGACTGTTAAACAGCCACCACTAACATTGAGTGGCTGCTGCCAACACACTGACTCAACTCCAGCCACTTTAATAATGGGAATTGATGGGAATTGATGTAAAATATATCACTAGCCACTTTAAACAATGCTACCTAATATAATGTTTACATACCCTACATTATTCATCTCATATGTATACGTATATACTGTACTCTATATCATCTACTGCATCCTTATGTAATACATGTATCACTAGCCACTTTAACTATGCCACTTTGTTTACATACTCATCTCATATGTATATACTGCACTCAATACCATCTACTGTATCTTGCCTATGCCGCTCTGTACCATCACTCATTCATATATCTTTATGTACATATTCTTTATCCCCTTACACTTGTGTCTATAAGGTAGTAGTTTTGGAATTGTTAGCTAGATTACTTGTTGGTTATTACTGCATTGTCGGAACTAGAAGCACAAGCATTTCGCTACACTCGCACTAACATCTGCTAACCATGTGTATGTGACAAATCAAATTTGATTTGATTTGAAATAAAAATGTGTTTTTTATTGAACGGTTTCAATGTTTGACGAGTTAGTTATCTTATATCTTGAGGGAACTAATATGTTTCATGTAGCAAACACACCTTGTGGGTTCTTTTCATTACTCTGTACAATCCAAAGCAAACATTTCACAGGGAAAGCAAACATACTAGATATTGGCTGGCTGATTCCATGGAACTTGATGACTGGGCCTGTTTTCACAAATCATCTCAGAGTAGGAGTACCGATCTAGAATCAGAGGTCCCCCTGTCCATATAATATTACTTATTATGATTTAAAAGGCTAAACGGATCTTTTATCAGCACTCCTACTCAGATACTCTTGATGAATATGGGCCCTGGTGTGTTGTGAGAAAAGATCAATAGGGAAACAAAACAAACTGAAATTTGGCAAAGGTTGGAAAGTGTGTCAAGCAGCATCTTTTGAAAGATTTTGAATAAACAGATTAGAGTGTTATGTACAACAAGGGAAAAGTGTGTCACACGTCATCTTTGAATGGATTTGAACACATTGTAATGTTATTTAGGGCAGAGAGGAGTAGGGTTTGAGAGGAGGGGCAAACGAGAGGAGTAGGGTTTGATTCACTCATAACAATACTTTTACAATCCCCATCCAGCCATTGGAAAATCATTAAGAATGGAAGATGGCTATTCTTTCAAGTGTTGACACTTCCTCCACAGATTGAATCAAATGTGATTTTTGGCAAGAGATGGCCTCAGCTGGTCATAACTGGCCTCATCTGTCATTATGTTTGCCCGATTCTTCGATATCCCAGTCACCATCCAGTATTGAGTATCCCAGTCACCATCCAGCATTGAGTATCCCAATCACCATCCAGCATTGAGTATCCCAATCACCATCCAGCATTGGGTATCCCAGTCACCATCCAGTATTGAGTATCCCAGTCACCATCCAGCATTGAGTATCCCAATCACCATCCAGCATTGGGTATCCCAGTCACCATCCAGCATTGGGTATCCCAGTCACCATCCAGCATTGGGTATCCCAGTCACCATCCAGCATTGAGTATCCCAGTCACCATCCAGTATTGAGTATCCCAGTCACCATCCAGCATTGGGTATCCCAGTCACCATCCAGCATTGGGTATCCCAGTCACCATCCAGCATTGAGTATCCCAGTCACCATCCAGCATTGAGTATCCCAGTCACCATCCAGTATTGAGTATCCCAGTCACCATCCAGCATTAGAACTAAGGTATCCCAGTCACCATCCAGCATTGGGTATCCCAGTCACCATCCAGCATTGGGTATCCCAGTCACCATCCAGCATTGAGTATCTCAGTCACCATCCAGCATTGAGTATCCCAGTCACCATCCAGCATTGGGTATCCCAGTCACCATCCAGCATTGGGAATCCCAGTCACCATCCAGCATTGAGTATCTCAGTCACCATCCAGCATTTAGTATCCCAGTCACCATCCAGCATTGGGTATCCCAGTCACCATCCAGCATTGAGTATCCCAGTCACCATCCAGCATTGGGAATCCCAGTCACCATCCAGCATTGGGAATCCCAGTCACCATCCAGCATTGGGAAATCATGAACACGACTAGCCAAGATGTGTTAAAATATTGACACTTGTCCTGCACGTTCTGTCAAGAATCAGATATGATGTCTGCCCTGAGATCAATCAAACTGCTTCAGCTGCATGGTCCCAGCTGGTCTCATCTGTCATGTTGTTATGTTTACATTTGAGTCATGTAGCAGATGCTGTTATTCAGCGCAACTTACAGTTAGTGCATCTATCTTAATAAGGTAGCTAGGTGAAAAACCACACATAAGTTATGATAATTGCATTATTTCTCAATAAAGCAGCTATAAGCAAAGTCCAACATTGGATATTTCTAGTAAGAAAAGACAAGTGTTAGTGCAGAGATGGCAACAGTGTGAGTATTTCTTATCTCAAGTGCACATGATCTCAAGTGGAGTAGTGCACGTGACTGATAAGATGGACGGATCACAGCATGATTTTGAAAGTGATCATATTTGTAAACGGCCAGAACATCCACCCATAAAACAAAATTAGTCATAAACCCTAAGAAATCATGGCACCTGATCAAAGGGATTAGGGATCTTTTAATTGTTTTATTTTTGGAAGTATAGGTTCCGTCCCAAATGGCACCTAACACGCTAGATAGTGCACTACTTTTGACCAGATCCCTATGGGACTATGTGCACTATTGTACATAGGGAATAGTGTGTGACTGAGATGTAGACAGTCACTCATGACAGCCTTTAAGTTAAAATGTTAAACATTAATCAAATATTTCCAATTTGGTTCTGGGTTTAGAGATTAGCTGAAGTACAATTTATGAGGTAAAAACAAAAACATTGCATTCAAGTTTATGTTAAAGTTTTGTCACATGCACAAGTAAAGTGCAATGTTTAACTTGTGAGCTCTACCCAATAGTGCAGTAATCAATATCTAAAATAGTTGAACTAATAAAAAAGTATATAATAAAGAACACAATAAGTAAGAGAGGAAGCTATAGACAGGGTCAGTGTCAACACCAATTTTACAATGTGCAGAGATACTGGAGTAATTTGAGGTAGCTATGTAACATGTAGGTAGGGATTAGGAGAAAATGACTGGTATCAGGGTAAATAATAATAATAATAGTAAACAGTATGGTAGCAGGGTGTGTGTGTACAAGAGTGTCAATGTAGGCGTGATCGGCAGATATACAGTACATGTAAACAGGGCTGAAAAGTGACTAGTAGCAGGAAAATAGTGTATAAGTACTTATGGTAATATACTAATGGCAATATATACAGTTGAAGTCAGAAGTTTACATACACTTAGGTTGGAGTCAACTCATTTTTCAACCACTCCACAAATTTCTTGTCAACAAACTATAGATTTGGCAAGTCGGTTAGGACATCTACTTTGCGCATGACACAAGTAATTTTTTCAACAATTGTTTACAGACATTCTTTCACTTATAATTCACTGTATCACAATTCCAGTGGGTCAGAAGTTTACATACACGAAGTTGACTGTGCCTTTAAACAGCTTGAAAAATTCCAGAAAATTATGTCATGGCTTTAGAAGCTTCTGATAGGCTAATTGATGTAATTTGAGTCAATTGGAGGTGTACTTGTGGATGTATTTCAAGGCCTACCTTCAAAGTCAGTGCCTCTTTGCTTGACATCATGGGAAAATGAAAAGAAATCAGCCAAGTCCTCAGAAAAACAATGTAGACCTCTACAAGTCGGGTTCATCCTTGGGAGCAATTTCCAAATGCCTGAAGGTACCACGTTCATCTGTGCAAACAATAGTATGCAAGTATAAACACCATGGGACCACGCAGCTGTCATACCGCTCAGGAAGGAGACGTGTTCTGTCCCCTAGAGATGAAAGTACTTTGGTGCGAAAAGTGCAAATCAATCCCAGAACAACAGCAAAGGACCTTGTGAAGAGGCTGGAGGAAACAGGTACAAAATTATCTATATCCACAGTAAAACAAGTCCTATATCAACATAACCTGAAAGGCCTCTCAGCAAGGAAGTAGCCACTGCTCCAAAACCGCCATAAAAAAGCTACGGTTTGCAACTGCACATGGGGACAAAGATCGTACTTTTTTGGAGAAATGTCCTCTGGTCTGATGAAAGAAAAATAGAACTGTTTGGCCATAATGACCATCATTATCTTTGGAGGAAAAACGGGGAGTCTTGCAAGCCCGAAGAACACCATCCCAACCATGAAGCACGGGGGTGGCAACATCATGTTCTGGGGGTGCTTTGCTGCAGGAGGGACTGGTGCACTTCATAAAATAGATGGCATCACGAGGCTGGAAAATTATGTAGATATATTGAAGCAACATCTCAAGACATCAGTCAGGAAATTAAAGCTTGGTCGCAAATGGGTCTTCCAAATGGACAATGACCCCAAGCATACTTCCAAAGTTGTGGCAAAATGGCTTAAGAGCAACAAAGTCAAGGTATTAGAGTGGCCATCACAAAGCCCTAACCTCAAAACCTATAGAAAATGTGTGGGCAGAACTGAAAAAGCGTGTGTGAGCAAAGAGGCCTACAAACCTGACTCAGTTACACCAGCTCTGTCAGGAGGAATGGGCCACAATTCACCCAACTTATTGTGGGAAGCTGTGGAAGGCTACCAGAAATGTTTGACCCAAGTTAAACAATTTAAAGGCAATGCTATCAAATACTAATTGAGTGTATGTAAACTTCTGACCCACTGTTAATGTGATGAAAGAAATAAAAGCTGAAATAAATCATTCTCTCTACTATTATTCTGACATTTCACATTCTTAAAATAAAGTTGGGATCCTAACTATCCTAAGACAGGGAATTTTTACTCTGATTAAATGTCAGGAATTGTGAAAAACTGAGTTTAAATGTATTTGGCTAAAGTGTATGTAAACTTCCGACATCAACTGTACATGTGAACAGGAGTAATAGTGATAAAAAAGATAGATACTAATGGTAATGGAAATCAATAGTCAATGAACAGCAGTGTAGTGGTAGTTATAAATCCAGTGTAGGTGTGAGGGGGAGCAGTTGTTGTTAGCCATTTAATAGTCTCATGGCCAGGGGATAGAACCTGTTAGGAGTCTGTTGGTCTGAGCTGGTCTGCATCTGTATCCTCTGCCTGATGGAAGCAAGGAGAACAGTCCATGTCTCGGGTGGCTGCAGTCTTTGGGAATTTTCAGGATGCTCTCCATGGAGCAGCTGTAAAAAGGGTCATGCCAAATAGTTTCAGCCTCCTGAGGGAGAAGAGGCACTGCCGTGCCTTCTTCACGATTGTGCTGATGTAAGAGGACCATGTTACGTCCCAAGTGATGTGGACACAGAGGTACTTGAAGCTCTTGGCCCTCTCAACTGCGACCCCCGTGGATGGGGGTGTGCACCCACTCCTATTTCCTGAAGTCCACGATCAGCTCCTTGGTCTTTCTGACGTTGAGGGAGAGGTTGTTTTCCTGGCACCACACTTCCAGGTCTCTGACCTCTTTCCTGTAGGCTGTCTTATCGCCGTTGGTGATCAAGCTGACTACCGTCATGTCGTCAGCAAACTTGATGATTGGGTTGGAATCATGCGTGGCCACACAGTCGTGGGTGAACAGGCATTACAGGAGAGGGCTAAGCACACACCCCTGGGGAGGTCCAGTGTTAAGGGGCCTGTGTGACAGAGGTGTTGTTGTCTACTCTAACCACCTGGGGGTGGCCCGGCAGGAAGCCCAGGATCCAGCTGCAGAGGAGGGTGTTCAGTCCCATTGTCCCTAGCTTCAGACTAAAATGTGGGTGGGGATGACAAAGAGAAACATGAAACTGCAAAGTCATTCCCCTCTTGTCTTGACTGTAGATAATGAGGAAGGGGAACTCGGTTTGGCCAGATCATGGGAGGAGGGAGGGTAAGGAGATGTGATGGATTGTTTACGGATGCTGTACAATAGTACACCCTCTAAATAACCCTAACTTTGGACTGATTAACTGGTCATCTTAGGTAGTATCGTGGGATCTGTTTAAATCATGTGGGCTGACTCACTCCCTGACTGCTGCTGACCTTGGACCAAAACGCCTGCAAGGCTATTTCCAATCTTCCCCTGTTGAGCAAATCTCGTGCACTCCTACACTTCACCTTTAGGATCACAGGTTCTTAAGACCTCAGACCTATTTATAACCTCCTGTGATAATCTGAGCTTTCCAATGTCCACAATGCAAAGACACCAACCAACACCTCTCTCCCTCTCAATACAGCTGAACTGCTTAGTGACCCAATGTCTTTGTGGGACCGTGTGGTCACATGCACCGCAGCCTATGGCCTGTCTAAGAAAACACAGGACAGGTGTGTCAGCTTGCTGGATTATTGTCAGGTCAACACAGCCAAGGTTGAGAGCTTCTCAATATAGCTGAACTACTCAGTGACCCAATGTATTAAATGGTTACATGCACTGCTGCCTAGAGCCTTTCTAAGAAAACAGTACAGGTGTCAGCCCGTTTCTATTTAGGTTTGTCAGGGTTTTAGAAGGCCAAGTCTCCAGACTAAACATATGGATCAAATCAGCGGAGGACATATAAGAAATATTGTGCGTAACACTTTGTCACTATGTAGAATTATAATACAATGAAATGCATCAATATAACACATCTTGATATATAATCAAGGCCACCTAAAGGACATAACAGAGCTGGATAGAAAATATGGGTTTAAAATAGACCCCCTACAGCATCTCAGAAGTCCAATAACTTTTTAGATAGATTAATCAAATCCAGTGTTTAACATTCTATCACTGTCAGGACTGATGGCCATAACGATGATATTATTTGCACAGCTATCTCAGATAGAAAATATCCCAGATTTGCATTATTTGTCAGATATAATCTATCTCTGACTTTTCCATGATGGCTGGTCCCGGGAAAGGGTGTGTATGTGTGCATGTTCAGTGTGTGTGTGTGTGTGTGTGTGTGTGTGTGTGTTTGGTAATCGTGTGTTTCTGTGTGTATCGATGCAGACGAGTGGGCAGCATGGCCTGAGTTGTAATGTGGAGCATAATGATTTTGAGGAATGCAAGGTTACAGTCCTCCTGCTCTCTGCTCTCTTACCCAATCCCGCTATTATGGTTGCAGTAGCATGATAAAAGGGATGGGCTATGCCGCAAATTCCACCCTATTCCCTATATACAGTAGCGCACTACTTTTGACCAGAAGTAGTACAATATAGAGGTGTGGGATCTTAATTTGACCAGTTTTGTCACAGGAGTAAAATTATCCTGCAGCTGGAGAATTTGATTCTTTAACAAAAAGTGATAATTTCTAACAGGAAATTAGTTTTGATAGGCTACAGTAGGCTATAGTGTAGGTGTGAGATCTAGTGAGAGAAAGAGAACTGAGGGGATTGAGTGAATTTATATAAATCACCAGACTGATTTAGATTTCCTGGAGCGTAGGAAAATTGTCTGCGACAACAGACTGATCAAATTATGAAACTGCATCTGTATACGGGATATATAGTGCCATGGGACACAACCAATGGAGTGGTCTATAGAGACCAGGCTGGATAGAATGAACATGTGTGATGTAATAAGAGAACCAACTGCTATCAGCTTTACAAGTGTTTTTATGCATGGCTTATGGAATTCATATGCATTTCATATCCCACATTACTCACCCATTTTAGGGATACCAGCTTCTCTTGCATAAATGAGGTGGCAGTCAGATATAAGTCTGTCTTATCTAGTCCTTACTTCACAATACAGTCTGCTGCTCATCCTCGAGATTGGTGTGTGTGTGTGTGTGTGTGGTGCATGCATGTACATGGATGTGTGTGTGTGTGTACTCGCTCACTGAGCACAGGGAATGTTCAGGGATGATAAAACTCTATTGGGGGGCCACCATAAACCATCATTAATGTTTGAGAGAGAACTCACTGGACTTAGCTGCATCTGGAAACTAATTGGTTTCAGGCAATGTTCTTTAGGCCTGAATTTCATGTTGTCAGAGCAACATAGTGGCAGTTTGCTTATTTGAAATGCATCCAAATGTACAGTAAGATGTTTATGTCCCCACATGGGCTTATTCCAGAACAGAATAAAAACCCTGCCTGCAAGCAGACGACTAAGTGGTCTTAATAATTAGTGTTTTAAATAGAACTTTGTCTCCTTGTTGTATGGGCACATACCTTTTCTGTAGTTAGACCGGCGGCCATCTTGTTACGTTATTGTCACGTTCTGACCTTAGTTCTTTTGGTATGTCTTTGTTTTAGTATGGTCAGGGCGTGAGTTGTGTGGGTTGTCTATGTTCCTTTTTCTATGTTTTGGGATTTCTGTGTTTGGCCTGGTATGGTTCTCAATTAGAGGCAGCTGTCAATCGTTGTCCCTGATTGAGAACCATACTTAGGTAGCCTGGTTTCACTTTTGAGTTGTGGGTGATTATTTTCCGTGTCAGTGTTTTGTTCCACACGGAACTGTTTCAGTTTTGTTTTTTCACGTTGTCGTTTATTGTTTTGTTCAGTGTTCATTATTCTTATTAAAAACCAAGATGAACACTTACCACGCTGCGTATTGGTCCGATCCTTGCTACTCCTCCTCAGAAGAGGAAGAGGAAAACCGTTAAAGTTATCTAACAGTGTATACAGTAATCTGCATTCCAAATGGAACCCTTTTACCTTAATGGGCTCTGGTCTAAAGTATTGCACTATATAGAACATAGGGTGCCATTTGTGAGAGTTGTTCGCTGCAATCTTTGTTTGAATGATGTTCAACAAACGTTCAACAAAGAAAAGGGAACTATGCCAAGTACCAGGGGTTAAGAGAAGTGGGAGTGAGAGTGGGACCACCCAAAGGGTTTTGGTTGATTCATGTTCAGATTACAAGAGCAGTAGGGAATGAAGAACTAATACGTAATCTACACCTCCATGAGGTGATAGAAACCCTCATTATTTAGTTTAATGATTTTAAATTTGAGAGTAATTATTTCTATAAAGCCTACACTTTCTTGTTCTGCACTTCTAACCCGAGTGGGGCGGGTGTGGCTTCGTGTCAATGATCGCAAAAGCAGCTGTCACAAATTTCACCGATTTGATGGTTCCAACGCAGTTCCACCTCCAACACCACCAAAACATCCGCTATGCGGCTTCTATTGCTATGCGTCTTCTATCGCTGTTTAACGCTTGATCTGATTGAATCTAGATCCTATTGTACATCCCAAATGGCACCCTATTTGCTACATAATGCACTACTTTTGACCAGAGCCCTATGGACCCTAGTGCACTATATAGGGAATAGGGTGCCATTTAGGAGGCTACCCTATAGTACAGGACAGCAGGGGATTAAATTACATCCTGTTAGCAGAAATACCCATCATCATCATTATCTGTTTGAGTGAGAGTTGATAAAGTAGATTACATTACTGCTATAATCCTCTTATTGATGTCTGATGGAGGGATACGGAGAAATGACCAAACGATGTGACTGCATTGGGCTGAAAAACAGCATCCATCTTTAGGGATCAAATTTGATACTTTGGAGAGAATAAAAGGTGTTGGTCGCAGGTGCAGGGCCAGGTCTAGCATGTCTGTTACAGATTATAGATTGTTATAGATTGTTTCATATCTCCCTAAAGAGAGATGTGTGTGTGCATGTGCATGTGTGTGTTAGATGTACTGTGCATGTGTGTCTGAGAGAGAGAGCGACGGAAGGAGACGAAGTTATAAAGAGGGAGGACAGAGTTATGTAATTCAATAGGATGTCTAATGACTTTGTAATGAGAGAGAGAAAGAGAGAGGGAGAACATTCACTTCCTTGCAGGTCTAAATAAGTTCATGCTGCAGACACGGGATGCGTCCCAAATGGAACCCTATTCACTTTAAGTGCACTACTTTTTCCAGGGCCTATAAGGCTCTGATCGAAAGTAGTGCACGACATAGGGAATAGGGTGCCATTTGAGACACAGACAGTCTTTCAGGGACATCCTCTTGATCTTTTCATCCACTCCCCTCTCACTTTTGATCTTCATCAAAACCCAGGCCTCTTAAAGAGATTTTCATCCAACTGACTAAGAGAAAACCCCGGCCTCTTAAAAAAGATCTTAATCCAACTGACTAAGAGAAAACCCAGGCCTCTTAAAAAGATCTTCATCCAACTGACTAACAGAAAACCCAGGCCTCTTAAAGAGATCTTCATCCAACTGACTAACAGAAAACCCAGGCCTCTTAAAGAGATCTCATCCAACTGACTAACAGAAAACCCAGGCCTCTTAAAGAGATCTTCATCCAACTGACTAACAGAAAACACAGGCCTCTTAAAGAGATCTTCATCCAACTGACTAACAGAAAACCCAGTCCTCTTAAAGAGATCTCATCCAACTGACTAACAGAAAACCAAGGTCTCTTTTAAATAGCTCTGCAAAGCCTTCAGTAGATTCTCCTCCCCTGCTAGATTTATTTATCCATTATTTTACCAGGTAAGTTGACTGAGAACACATTCTCATTTGCAGCAACAACCTGGGGAATAGTTACAGGGAGAGGAGGGGGAGATCTAGATCTCTAGATCTAATTCCTCATTATAGCTCCACCCTCCAAAATGCATTGTCTTGTCAAAGATTTCTAGTCTCTTTGAAAAAGGCTGGTGCCGTGCACTGCAGTGGCCTTGATTCTTGGCTTTGGGTATTATGTCTTCAATATTATGTAATTATGTCTGATGGCCAAGAGAGGGCTATGGCTTCATCCCATACGGCACACTATTTCCAATAGAGTGTATTTAGTCCATGGTCAAAAGTAGTGCACTACATGGGGAATAGGGTGCCATTTGGGACACAACCTACTGTATATTACAGCCCAAGGTGACAAAAAGCTTCCTCTCTTTTACCCTGACCCTGGCTCATAGCCGATCCATGAATCATTAAAGATGCACTCTTAAATGTTTGTATAATTCCAGCCAGTAGTTTTGAAAGTGGTGCTCACGAGCCAAAGTGGTCCGCGTTTTTTGTGTACTACGTCATCCAAATGTTTACCATGTCATTCATTTTGTGAAATATTTTACAAATGTTTGCCATTTGTATGATACAGTACTTTTGATTATCTGAAGTGGTCTGGTGTGGGTGCAATTATTGTTTTGTAAACCAATCGGTCATTCGATTCATTTAAAACTGGACCGGCACAGACCTAAAAACAAAAGTACTATAATTTGATAGTTTCCTAACAGCAAGTGTTTTACTGAGTCCTCTTTTACTGCTGTCTGCTATGTTGGTCTCAATACGTTAGTCTCTGAAGTATATGGCCATTGTCCAATCTCATCACCACATTGTCCTCAATCTCTGACACTTCATTCTGCATCACTGCACATTTACAGTACATACAGTAGTGAGGTACCATGAACAAATACAAACTGTTGTTGCCATTTACAGTACATACAGTAGTGAGGTACCATGAATAAATACAAACTATTGTTGCCATTTACAACAAATGTTGTCATTTGTGTGATATGCTAGGAATCCAATTTGTGCAATATGTTACAAATTTGTTGTGCTTAAGATCCCGGTCTGCATCTTTAAGGGAGGTTGGATTGTCTTTTCTATTTCTCAAATTGCTCTGTGTTGTGTCTGTATTGGATCCTATAGCTGGCTCTGTGACACTAGGCAAATAAACGTGCAAAGAACCCTTCCAATGGGGATGGAGGGGAGGAAGGAGTGCATGGGAGGGGATGGGAGGGGGTGAAACCTGTGTGTGTGGACTGGCTCTTCCCTCTCCCGTTCCCCAGGGTGGTTATGCAATATCCCAAGAGGAGAAGCTCCAAAGGAAGAACACAACGGGGGATAGGGGTCTGAAGGTCTGGCCTGCAGGTGCCATAACAGCGGGGGGTGGCCCTGTTTTTTGGAGTTGCTGTTGACTCCACGGTTGTGTCCCAAATAGCACCCTATTCCCTATATACTGTACTACTCTTGACCAGAGGGCTCTGCACTTTATAGGGAATATGGTGACATTTGGGATACACACACACCCCCAATGTACATCAAAAAACATGCTGCTGGGAAAAGCAGGGAGCCAAAGGCACAAACCGACTGAAACCAAGTCAATCCGGTCCTATCCAAGGAAGGAAGGTGTTCCTATCCAAAGAGAAAGTCTGGCCTGGATCTTCTTATGATGCGTTTAAGCAGTGACATCCCTTCCCCCTGTGGGAAAGAGGATCAAAGAGAGAAAATACAGAGTTTGTGCTTGACATTACACAGACAATGTTGTCAGTTTAAACAGGTTTCAAGTGCTATATTAACAACTGAATGAGTGGGTTTGAGTGCCTGAAATGCAAGGGGGTTTGAGTCACGATGAATAAAATGGAATCCTTGCTACGTTTGTGGAAATTACAGAGAATCTCTGTGATGTCTCTTAATTTGCATTATCTACTGTGGAAAACACCACAGCTGTAATAATAATAATAATAATAATTTGGTAGGTGCTTATATTTGTGCTGTTTCACACAAGCACAAGTGTGTTTTATATGCATGTGTGAAATGGGAACGTGTTTTTTGCATATCCCAACTCCCCTTGAGATACCCTTGGAGAGTGGGGACACAGCCTTGGAGAGTGGGGCCACAGCCAGGTTCAGCCATTATCAACAGTGACCCTGGAGCTTAATTTAGGGTTAAGGGCCTTGCTCAAAAGCACATTGATATATTTGTTTACCTTGCTGGCACAGGGATTCGAGCTACCAACCTTTCAGTTACTGGCCCAACCCTCAAACCACTAGGATACCTGAAGGAGAATGAGGACTTACAATGAGTCAGAGCAATCTGACAAGATCAGCTAGACATGAGCACCTCTTCATTATTCACAAGGGAACAACTGTACAGTGATATGCGAACCAGCTTGGATCTAACTCTATGAGTATCACAGTATCTCGCTCTCTATCTTTCTCTCTCTCTCTCTTTCTCTGTCTCTCTCTTTCCATCCCACTTTTTCTCCCTCTATATGGACCTTTCACAAACACAAACACAAACACACTTTGTTTACTTGTTATCTTCCTCTACCGTCTCCTAAATTAGGGTTAAACCTCACACTCTCACATGGTGTAAAGGTTGGGTTCTACTGTCTCCTGAGATAGGGTTAAACCTCACACTCTCACATGGTGTAAAGGTTGGGTTCTACTGTCTCCTGAGTTAGGGTTAAACCTCACACTCTCACATGGTGTAAAGGTTGGGTTCTACTGTCTCCTGAATTAGGGTTAAACCTCACACTCTCACATGGTGTAAAGGTTAAGTTTGGGGAATTTGTCATCATAGGGAAAGTGCCATTGTGAATTATATTGCCTGTGGCCGTGTGGAGTTGTACAGTGGACCACATACCCTCTATTCCATACCTATCTGTTATGCTACGCATGAATAAAGGTTGGGTTCGGGGAATTGGTCATCGTATAGAAAGCAGAATGTTGATTGACACAGGCTGAGTGTGGAAGGAGTTATACTGTACATATTTTCTACTTCATACACTTGCTGTCCTAAACCGGGCAGGAGAAGGGGTGTTTTGTTTCATCATTTGAATACCATGACAGGATACAAGAGTCACCGGTTTAAGAAAACAGACCAAGGGCCTCTCCTCTCAGGACTCAGGACACACAAAGATAGCCATTCCCTGAGGGACTGAAAGACATGGAAATGCACGTCAAGATGCACAAAGGCATGTTTATTCCCTTCTCCTTTCTCAAGAGGGTCCATTCCCAGCTGTTGATGTATCCCTTCTCTCTCAGGAGAGATTAAACAAATCATTAGACATTTTGGAAAAATGCCAATGCTGATAAATTCTCATGCAGCTATCAGCCCTGGTGAGAGGGAGAGGGTGACTTCAAAAAGATGTGGCTGTAGTAGCATTACCACTGGGCACAGACGTCAATTCAATGTCTATTCAACTTTGGTTCAAATTAATTTTATTGAAATGACGTGGAAACAACGTTGATTCAACCAGTGTGTGCCATGTTGACATAAGCACAAGCAGGCGTACAGATGTAGGATCATAATTTGATCACCCTGTGGACATTTAAAACTTGTAGTGTATTTGAGGTTTAAAAAGGCTTCTGAACTTTATAATTTCCACTGATATTTCAGACTTCATTTTCTCTTACGAAAACTTTATTAACCCCAACAAAAAAGTACATTAATTATAATCCACATAATAATTCACATTTCCTGTTGCCGCAGGATTATTTTCCTGCGCTAGCAAACTGGCTCAAATTAAGATCCCACATCTGTAGCATGCAAAACAGGTACATACTAGGATGATTCACCTCCACTAACCTGGAAAGAGACAGAAACATTTGAATACATGGAAAGTTGTTTCAGGAGAGAAGCACAGCAGATAATATTAACCTACATGAGGTTTAATATCATTATGACATAATGGATGGATGGATAGAGGGAGAGAGGGAGAAATAGAGTGGGAGGGAACAAGGTAGAGGTCATGTAGGGGAGGGAAAGAGGGAATATAGTAGGGATAAGGAGATGGTAGGTAGATGTCCCAAAACGGGTCCATGATAGATTTGGAGTCAACATGGGTCAGCATTTCGACACCTTGTAGAGTCCATGCGCCAACTCAATATTAGGAAGGTGTTCTTAATGTTTGGTATACTCAGTGTAGGTCCAGGTAGATCTCCACTGAGTGTACAAAACATTAGGAATACATTCCTAATATTGAGTGGCACACATACTCAGACATTTTAAGACCTTTAGACTATCCTGGCGACTTTTTGTAATTGTTCTGTAAATATATGTTTATTTTTTCTGTTGTTGTTGTGTTTTACATTTTGAAATGTAATCTTGACTGCAGCCAAATGAGTTGACTCTTGAGGACATGAACATTTTCTGAATCTGAATGTTGTTTAATACACTTCTAATCCTCCCCAGCCACTGATGTCTTTTTGCCTGATCGCAACTCTTGCTCTTACATATAAACCTTGGGGCTGACGCAGAAAAACACAAAGAGTCATGAAAGAAGGGGGAAAAAGCCATTTAGCCTCTTTCCATGCCACTCAAGTATGGATGCATGCACAAAAATTCAGACATTTGCGTGCACTGGCTGTGACAGTAATATGACCAATGAAAAGCCTTTGCTTCTCCTTCGCTCTTAGATCCTCATTCCCTGCAGTCTTGGCCTTTTTTTCCTTTGTAATTCTTATATTCTCTTTCATTGACTTTCACTCATCTTTTAGTCTCTCACTATTCTCTGTCTTTGACCCTTGCAGGATGGGCCCTGGGGTGACCATTTCCTATTCAGAGCGGGTTGCGTAAGGTGCTGAGCTAGCTCTTTCTGCCAAATTTCCACTGGTTTGCTGTACTCTATATCTAGGTTAATGCTGTGGCTTGGTAGGGGGTTTAAAACATAGTGGGCACAGCTGAGTCCTGGGGTGTGTCCCAAAATGGAGACCCTATTTCCTATGCAATTCACTTCTTCTGACCAGTACCCATAGGGCTCTGGTCAAAAGTAGTGCACTATATAGGGAAAAGGGTGCCATTTGGGACGTTGACTTGGTGTAGGTGGGAGGGGAGGACAAAGCCCTGACTGCAATCGAAAGGGAAAGAAAGCTAAAATATGTACAGTGCCTTAAGAAAGTATACACTCCTTGACTTTTTCCACATTTTGTCTTATAATGTGGGATTATTATTTATTTTTTGTCAACGATCTACACAAAATATTCTGTAATGTAAAAGTGTCCGGAAATTTGAGTGTTTGTAAAAAAAATGTTATGAAAAATAAAACACTAATATATCTTGATTAGATATGTCAGAATAATAGTAGAGAGAATGATTTATTTCACCTTTTATTTCTTTCATCACATTCCCAGTGGGTCAGAAGTTTACATACACTCAATTAGTATTTGGTACCATTGCCTTTAATTTAAATTGTTTAACTTGGGTCAAACGTTTTGGGTAGCCTTTCACAAGCTTGGCACAATAAGTTGGGTGAATTTTGGCCCATTCCTCCTGACAGAGCTGGTGTAACTGAGTCAGTTTGTAGGCCTCCTTGCTCGCACACACTTTTTCAGTTCTGCCCACAATTTTTCTATAGGGTTGAGGTCAGGGCTTTGTGATGACGACTACAATACCTTGACTTTGTTGTCCTTAAGCCATTTTGCCACAACTTTGGAAGTATGCTTGGGGCATTGTCCATTTAGAAGACCCATTTGCGACCAAGCTTTAACTGTCTGACTGATGTCTTGAGATGTTTCTTCAATATATCCACATAATTTTCCAGCCTCATGATGCCATCTATTTTGTGAAGTGCACCAGTCCCTCCTGCAGCAAAGCACCCCCACAACATGATGCTGCCACCCCCATGCTTCACGGTTGGGATGGTGTTCTTCGGCTTACAAGCCTCCCCTTTTTCCTCCAAAGATAACGATGGTCATTATGGCCAAACCGTTCTATTATTCTTTCATCAGGCCAGAGGACATTTCTCCAAAAAGTTGGATCTTTGTCCCCATATGGTGGTTTTGGAGCAGTGGCTTCTTCCTTGCTGAGCGGCCTTTCAGGTTATGTCGATATAGGACTCGTTTTACTGTGGATATAGATACTTTTGTACATGTTTCCTCCAGCATCTTCACAAGGTCCTTTGCTGTTGTTCTGGGATTGATTTGCACTTTTCGCACCAAAGTACGTTCATCTCTAGGAGATAGAACGCGTCTCCTTCCTGAGTGGTATGATGGCAGCGTGGTCCCATGGTGTTTATACTTGCATACTATTGTTTGCACAGATGAACGTGGTACCTTTGGGTGTTTGGAATTTGCTCCCAAGGAAGACCAGACTTGTGGAGGTGTATAGTTTTTTTCTGAGGTCTTGGCTGATTTCTTTTGAATTCCCCATGATGTCAAGCAAAGAGGCACTGAGTTTGAACGTAGGCCTTGAAATACATCCACAGGTACACCTCCAATTGACACAAATGATGTCAATTAGCCTATCAGAAACTTCTAAAGCCATGACATCACTTTCTGGACTTTTCCAAGCTGTTTAAAGGCACAGTCAACTTAGTGTATGTGAACTTCTGACCAAATGGAATTATGATACAGTCAATTATAAGTGAAATAATCTGTAAACAATTGTTGGAAAAATGACTTGCGTCATGCACAAAGTAGATGTCCTAACCGACTTGCCAAAACTATAGTTTGTTTAACAAGAAATTTGTGGAGTGGCTGAAAAACGAGTTTTAATTACTCCAGCCTAACTATATGTAAACTTCCGACTTAAACTTTTAGTATTCAACCACGAGTCAATACTTGTTAGAATCACCTTTTGGCAGCGATTACAGCTGTCTTTCTGCATAAGTCTCTAAGTGCTTTCCACACCTGGATTGTGCAACATTTGCTCATTATTCTTTTCAAAATTCTTCAAGCTCTGTCAAATTGGTTGTTGATCTCTGAATGCTTGACAACAATTTTCATGTATTGCCATATATTTTCAAGCAGATTTAAGTCTAAACTGTAACTCGGCCACTCAGGAATTCACTGTCTTCTTGCTAAGCAACTCCAGGGTATATTTGACCTTGTGCTGTAAGTTATTGTCCTACTGATATATTAATTCATCTCTCAGTGTCTTGTGGAAAGCAGACTGAACCAGCTTTTCCTCTAGGATTTTGCCTGTGCTTAGCGCCATTCCATTTCTTTTCCCCCCTGAAAAACTCCTCAGTCCTTAATGATTACAAGCATATCCATAACATGATGCAGCCACCACTATGCTTGAAAATATGAAGAGTGATACTCAGTAATGTGTTATTGGATTTGCCCCAAACATAACTGTTTGTATTCACAACAAAAAGTTGATTGCTTTGCCACATTTTTTGCAGTATTACTTTAGTGCCTTGATGCAAACAGGATGCATGTTTTGGAATATTTGTATTCCTTCTTTTTACTCAGTCAATTAAGTTGGTATTGTGGAGTAACTACGATGTTGTTGATTCATCTTCAGTTTTCGCCTATCATGTCCATTAAACTCTGTAAATGTTTTAAAGTCACTATTGGCCTCATGGTGAAATCCCTGAGTGGTTTCCTTCCTCTCTGGCAACTCAGTTAGGAAGGAAACCTGTATCTTTGAAGTGACTGGGTGTATTGATACACCATCTAAAGTGTAATTAATAACTTCACCATGCTCAAAGGGATATTCAATATCTGCTTCTTACATTTTTACCCATCTACCAATAGGTGCACTTCTTTGCGAAGCATTGGAAAACCCCCTGGTCTTTGTGGTTGAATCTGTGTTTGAAATTGACTACTCGACTGAGGGACCTTACAGATAATTGTATATGTGGGGTACAGAGATGAGGTAGTCATTCAAAAATCATGTTAAACACTATTATTACAAACAGAGTGCGTCCATGCAACTTCTTAGGTGACTTGTTAAGCTTATTTAGGCTTGCCATAACAAAGAAGTTGAATACTTATTGACTGAAGAGATTTCAGATTTTCATTTTTAATTAATTTGTAAAAACTATTTGAAGGCACTGTATGCTAACTGGAAGAAAGAATACTGGTAAAACAAGTAAAAATACATTTCTATCACATTTATAAAGACTTCCCAGGTCAAGTTTCCCCAAAACAGCTCTTCAAAAAGTATGACCAAAGACCAAAATATAATAGTATTCAAGAAAGAGAATTCACCATCCATTGCATTTCTCCATTGGATGTTACAACATCTTCCCACAGTGAGAGACAGACAACAACATCTCTTTTGTCCCAAAGGGGGTTGAATCGTCCTCATGGAAGAGCCACAAGGAAATTGAAAGCATCAGAGTAAGAGACACACATAAATGAGACGCAATGAATGAATGTCATGAAGGGCTTGAATCCATGGTGATAACAAAGAGGAACTTGTGCCTGTGGCTAGGAAACTGCAACCACACAGTAAGTGGGAAGAACTCCATTAAATTGCGACACACAAATGGTGACACACAGACACTCACGCACGCAAGCACACAGCCATCAATTCAGTCCATATCATCAATCCAAAACACACACTCACACCAAACCCAATCCCCAACCCAGTAGACATGAGAATTGCTTTGTGCTCTGGCCCTCTTTGGGTGACTTTACAGCCTGGGTCACATGACCAGACATTTTATAGTAATCATGGTCTGTGTCCCAAACAGCACCTGTTTCCCTATATAGGCTAGTGCACTACTTTTGACCAGAGCCCAGTCAAAAGTAGTGCCCTATATAGTGAACATAGTGCCATTTGGGACACAAACAGGATGTTTTATAGTAATCAAAGTAATCAATCAGATTGGGAGCTTAGTCAACACTGTGTGCCCCATTACCACTGCTCTTACCGGTATTGGAGAATATCCCAAAATAGCAATGGCAGAGGATTGTTGATGCATAGGTGACAATGCTCTGTTGGCACGGTTACAGAGTAGAGCCAGCCAGGGGCGCATGATGTACCAACCAACCCTCTCAGTGGGGAGTGTCAAGGTCGACCACATAACACAGACCTAGTAAAAGAACAACAGAAACTAGTAGCACTGGCACGGCAATGGAAAATATAACCAGACCCATCAATGGGTAATGGCGTAGTTCTCAGAGCTTATTATATATTACATTGATTGTCAGTTCTGTATTTAGTTAGTTGTGTACTGTGATATCTGCTGATTTTGTTGTAGTAATACAAGTAGTAGTAGTAGTAGCAGCATTAATAACAGTAGCAGTGGTGTTTTTCAGTAGCGGTGTGTGGGTAAGAAAAAAAAGCCATATTACAACCTGTGTTGTGATAATTGCGTTGTTTGCTCTATAACCTCTTAGTTCATATGCCTTGTCACCGTCATATATAGGCCCAAGGTCAAGACAATAAGAAGACACTGGCAGAATAAAGCTACATATTGAACTTTCATTCTCTCAGGCCAGGGGCACAATTTATTCATTAATGGTTGGATCAGAATCGGCGTTATAATTATTGGCCAGTACGGATAATTAAGTATAACCACAAGTCCAAATCCCTATCTCCATCCATGACTAATTTAGGAAAGGGACAATTTTAGCTAGCTGGCTAGCCACTCGAGGACAATGACACAACAAGGTGAAACAATTCAAGTGTTTTCTGTCAATAACGTATGCTCTCAATGTGATGTGATAGGTGTGACGCCAAATTCAAACTGGCTTCCCTTTCCTTTTTTTTTTGGTGTGCCAGGACCATTCACAGTTGCAAGTGATGTAATTCTTTGTAGAATCCTTTAAAGAGTTTGTGTCTAAAAGACACTTATGGCAGCATTTATCTGATGTGTGTAAATTCTTCAGTAGATTACACAACATAACAAAATAACAATTGAATTGTGTTGTTAGAAGTGTTGCAATTGTTACGGTTTTCTTCCGTCGAAAGAGAGGAGGACCAAAATGCAGCGTGTTTATCTTTATACATCTTTAATGAAGATGATAAATGAACAATATACAAAAAAGAAGAAACGTGAAAAACCGAAACAGCCCTATCTGGTGCAACAAACACAGAGACAGGAACAATAACCCACGAAATACCTAAAGAATATGGCTGCCTAAATATGGTTCCCAATCAGAGACAACGATAAACACCTGCCTCTGATTGAGAACCACTCTAGGCAACCATAGACTTACTTAGACTACTTCACTAACCACAATCCCATAACCTACAAAAAAAACTAGACAAAACACACCACATAAATACCCATGTCACACCCTGGCCTGACCAAAATAATAAAGAAAACACAAAATACTAAGGCCAGGGCGTGACAGCAATTGATGCCACTCTTTTTCACACACAGCTCCTTGAGAAAGTATTCATACCCCTTGATTTATTCCACATTTTGTTGTGTTACAGCCTAAATTCAAAATGGATTAAATAGATTTTTCTCTCACCCATCTACACACAATACCTCATGACGACAAATTGAAAACATGTTTTTAGAAATGTGTCAGGTATGAGGGTAAGACCCAGATGCAGATAATGTCAAATGAACAATGGTTTAATAATCCAACAGGGGCCAGGCAATAGAGTCAGGACAGGCAAGGGTCAAAACCAGGGGGGCGAGAAAAAGAGAGACTGGGAAAAGCAGGAGCTGAGACACAAAAACGCTGGTTGCCTGGACAAACAAGACAAACTGGCAACAGACCAACAGATAACACAGGTATAAATATTTATTGAAAATTAAATACAGAAATATCTCCTTTACATAAGTATTCACACCCTTGAGTCAATACATGTTAGAATAACCTTGCAGTGATTACATCTGTGACATCTGTCACATTTGTATGGAATGGGGTGAGTTTACGTTACATGTTAAAATCACCTTTGGCAGCGATTATAGCTCTTTCTGGGTAAGTCTCTAAGAGCTTTGCACACCTGGATTGTACAATATTTGCACATTATTATTTGACAAATTCTTCATGATCTGACAGGTTGATTGTCGACAGTGATGTCAAGTACTTATGTAAAAATACTTTAAAGTACTGCTTAAGTAGTTTTTCTGGGTATCTGTACTTTACTTTACTATTTTATATTTTTTACAACTATTACTTTTACTCACTACATTCCTAAGAAAAATTATGTACTTTTTGCACCATATTTTCTCTGACATCCAAAAGTACTCATTACATTTTGAATGCTTAGCAGGACAGAACATGTGCCAGTTCGCCTGCTTATCAAGAGAACCTCCCTGGTCATCCCTACGGCCTCTGATCTGGCGGACTCACTAAACACAAACGCTTTGTTTTTAAATGTGTTGGACTGTGACCTTGGCTATCTGTAAATGAATAAAAATATTGACGGTTTGCTTAATATAAGGAATTTAAATTATTCATACTTTTACTTTTGATAATTAAGTATATTTTAGCAACTACATTTACTTTTGATACTTAAGTATATTTAAAACCAAATACTTTTAGACTTTTACTGGGTGACTTTCACTTGAATCATTTTCTAAGGTATCTTTACTTTTACTCAAGTTTTGTACTTTTTCCACCACTGGTTGTTGATCATTGCTAGACAACGTTTTTCAAGATTTAAGTCAAAACTGTAACTAAGCCACTCAGAAACATTCGATATCTTCATGGTAAGCAATTCTTGTGTATATTTGGCCTTATGTTTCACGTTATTGTCCTGCTGAAAGGAGAATTTGTCTCCCAATGTCTGTTGGAAAGCAGACTGAACCAGGCTTTCCTCTAGGAGTTTGCCTGTGCTTGTCTCTATTCCGTTAATTTGTATTATTAAAAACTCTCTAGTCCTTGCTGATGTCAAGCATACCTATAACATGATGCAGCCAGCACCATGTTTGAAAATATGAAGAGTGGTACTCAGTGATGTGTTGTGTAGGATTTGCCACAAACATAATGCTTTGTAATCAGGACATAAAGTTATACATTTCTTTGCCACATTTTTTTCATTTTTACTTTAGTGCCTTATTGCAAACAGGATGCATGTTTTGGGATATTTGTATTCTGTATAGCAAGGGTGTCAAACTCATTCCTAGTGTCTGCAGGTTTTTGGTTTTCCTTTCAATGAAGCCCTAGACAACCAGGTGTGGGCAATTCCTTACTAATTAGTGACCTTAATTCAATAATCAAGTACAAGGTAGGAGCAAAAACCAGCAGACACTCGGCCCTCCGTGGAATGAGTTTGACACGTGATGTACAGGCTTCCTTATTTTCACTCTGTCATTTAGGTTAGTATTGTGGAGCAACTACAACGTTGTTGATATATTCTCAGTTTTCTCCAAACACAGCCATTAAACTCTGTAACTGTTTTAAAGTCACCATTGGCCTCATGTTGAAATCCCTTAGTGGTTTCCTTCCTCTCCGAAGGACGCCTGTATCTTTGTAGTGACTGGGTTTATTGATACACTATCCAAAGTTTAATTAATAACTTCACCACGATCAAATGGATATTCCTTGTCTCCTTTTTTATTTTTTACCTTTACCTATCTTCCAATGGGTCCCATTCTATGCGAGGCATTGGAAAACATCATTCTAAATCTCAATTTAATAAATATTAAAATCAGGCTGCGCTTACATCAAAAAGTGGAAAAGGTCAAGGGGTGTGAATACTTTATGAATGCACTGTATGCCAGCATTCATCTGATGTGTGTAAATGCTGGCTAATAGTTAAGCATTTGTTCACAGTTGGTGTGATGTAAGTGTTCAAAGGACCATTAGCTAGAGGAAGCGTTCTTCTGATGTGACGGAGAACAGTCTCAAGTAGAGCATCAAAATAAAGACCATGAAGGAACAGTGACACCCGACCTGGAACACGTCGTCATTCAGAAGCTATGTCCCAAATGGCACCCTAGTCCCAATAAAGTTCCCTGGTCAAAAGTAGTGCACTATAAATGGAATAGGGTGCCAGTTGGGATGCAACCAGAGAGGTCAGGACAGCCAGTCTGAGAATGTCATACATGACTGCTGCTCTGCTGCACCGGAGCACAACATCCTGTGGTTACTGTCACTTGGGCAGTCTCCCAAAGTCGGTCAAGTATGTCCATGCTCCCGGCTGCCAGGGTTGTCAGCCCAAGTACAACTTAACACCAAATGTCCACTTTAAAAAAAGAAGATGTGCCCGTCTCAAACCCAAACACACAAACAGGAATGTGCATACACACACCCGACACCGGCACGCACACAGTCACACACGCAGGCATGCACACACACACACCACGACTATGTTGTCTAATTCCCAGATCGGAGTCACTTCCACAGGGAGTTGTGATGCTTGCAGCAGGGTTGAGGTGAGAACTGGAGACAGGAACATCAACATGTCTTACTACTGGAACAGGGACATCACAAGCTCTCTCCAAATACTGGAAAATACACTTACTACTACTACTAAACTGGTTCAGTGCCCACCACTAGTTTACTCTATAGTCCTATAGTTTTGTACATAACTCAAATCTCATAAGCATAATGACCTATATTCCGCGAGTTCTTGTCCTGCAAGAATGTGGATTCATGACCTCACTCAAAATTTACATTGTTAACAAATAAGAACATTACTCAAACTTACTGTAGCTCTTGCTAGGTGAATTTTTCCTAAATTCCTGTTTTGATTGAATCAGCCCTTCCTTTTATATAAACTAAAACTCTTTTGACCTATGGTTGTCCCATCAACAGACATATTAAGCTGTGTGATTGAGATGTGCCATCTCTCCCTGCTAGGTCAGGTACCACAACAGAGAGAGGAAGAGTGTTTTTTGTTTTGATTAAAGAACGATTACATCACTAGGAGGATGAGTTTAATAACGTCTGTCTGCCATAATGGCTGTTTGACTCCTGCTGGCTAGTATGGGGAGAGAGAGAGGGGGAGGGGGGGCAACCATGGCATGGGTCAGAGATGGTGAAGCCTGACTTGGGCGTAGGGATTGAGAGCAGAACAGGCGATGTGTTATGAAACAGGGAACATCTGTTCCTCTGGCAACCGGGGCTCTGCCCTGTTCTGGCCCTATCCCAGGCCCAGGCTGATGCCATCTCACACCGTCATTCATCTAACCCATCCCACCTTGCCTACCATGCCAGCCAGATGCCACCTCAGAAAACCACAGCACTACTCCCCTGATCCCCGACCTGCCTAAACCTGCTGTGTAGGTAGCTGCTTTCTCCTTACCAAAGAAATAATACAAGTCATGTTATTTTATAAGTGTCCATTTTGGTTGGTCACAGTTGAAACATATAAAGTATAATAAGTATAATAAGTATAATAATAAGACATAATAACATATCCATTTAATCAAGCTATAACTTGATTAAATTAAATTAGTAATAAATAATTTCCTATTGCATAATTTTATTCTCAAAAAGGGTTGAAAGAGATCCTTGCATGTTGGGACGGGAGGCAGTTTGTTTACACTAATTAAGTCAAAGAGCACTCAAATTTGATCCTGTCTGCTCCTGCTCCACCTCTCCGGCGTACGACATTGCCAGAGTACTAACCAACAGTCCTGGGATTCATCATTATTTACACCTGGCAAGAGGCGTTTCACCTCCATCCCCTTGCTAAAACACCCAGATCCCACACAACCTTTTGTAGTGTGGGAGGTTGAGGTAGACGCATCGGAGGTGGGTGTGAGGAAAGTTTTGTCACAAAGACAGGGGGACCCTCTAAAATTGTATCCTTGTGCTTTCTTCTCCAAGAAACTGCCCGTGCCTCAGCGACCTTGGTTTCATATATCCATTGACTTTGTTACTGATCTTTCCCCTTCTGATGGCTTCACCACCATTCTGGTATTAGTGGATAGATTATCCAAGTCATGTCGATTAATCCCTCTTCCTGGTCTTCCCACTGCTCCCCAGGTCGCTGAGGAACTCTTCCAGCAGGTCTTCCAGTATTATGGTCTTCTGGAGGACATCGTCTCGGACCGTGGCCTCCAATTCACATCCCGAGTATGGAGGGTCTTCTTGGAGAAGCTCGAGGTCACGGTTAGCCTCACATCCGGGTATCGGCCTCCTTACATCACTCTTCCACTGGTTTGATCCCCTTCACAGTGTGTGTTGGGTTTCCAGCCGGCCCTGGCCCCATGAACCCCGGGCCAGACCGTGGCTCCTGTGGTAGAAGAATGGTTCCGGCATGCGGAGGAGGTGTGGAACAATGCGCACGTGAGACTCCAGTGCACCGTCCACCGTCAGAGGCAGCAGGCAGACCGTCATCGCAGTGAGACCCCTGTGTTCCATCCTGGGGATCGCGTCTTGCTCTCTACCAGGAACCTCCCACTCCGCCTGCCCTGCAATAAACCGAGCCCCCAGTTTGTGGGGTCGTTCAAGGTTCTCCGGAGAACCAATGAGGTGACATACAGGTTGCAAATACCCAGTACCGTATCTCACCCTCTTCATGTCTCCTCAAAGGCCGGTGGTTCCTGGTCCCCTAGCTGATGCTATTCCCCACGACACACCTCCACCCCCCTGGACATTGAGAGGAGCCCAGCAAATGCTGTCAGATCCCTACTGGACTCCCGACGTTGTGGGGGTCGGCTCCAGTATCTGGTGGACTGGGATGGGTATGGCCCAGAGGCGATGTGTTGGGTTTTGGTGGAGGAAATTCTGGACCCCAACATCATCAGTGATTTCCACCTTTGCCACCCGAACCGACCCGCTCCTCAGGGTCGTCCCCCTGGTTGACGTCTTCCTGCGGCTGGAGCCACACATCAGAGGGGTACTGTCACGGCTGCTTCTGCTCCTCTCCTCCGGCATACAACATCGCCAGAGTACTAAGCACCGGTCCTGGGATTCATCATTACTTACACCTGGCACTCATCATTACGCACACCTTTGAATCATTATGATTCACACCTGGACTTCATTACCTTCTTCATTTCCTCCCCTTTATATATCACTTTCCCAGGTTCACTCAGCTGTTGATATTGTTCTTGTGCGTCGGTGTACTGCCTTATGTTAGTGTCGTGCTCTTGGTTTTGTTGTGTTCTTAAAACATTTCACCTGCTTCAGACTCATCGCCCCATCATTACAAATGTATCCATATAAACCCACGCTTCAGGCCATGTTTACAACTGTGTGTGAGGTCTAGTAATCTCAAACGGACATTTTTTGCCATGTTCCTTCACACGTTGGCATGGTAAGGATGGAAGGTGCCGGAGTTACTAGAAATGAAATGCACTTCAAATGAAGGGGCACACGTGTACAAAGTGAGTGTTTGGATGTCGTAACCCTGGCCGCGGGCATATGTTTTGGGGTGGGGGTGCTGCCGATGGAGGTTATCCAGAATTGCTTTAGCACCCCTACTTCCGGCGGCCAAGGTTGTAATATAATGCAGACTATGTTCCTGATTTGGGTCAACAGTCAATTATTAAATGAAAAAAATATCCTTGTGAAATAAAAAAATCATATGATAAAAATCGACGTCTGTGTTTACTCTGCAACATTCAAGCTTGGGACTGACACTTGTGGTATTATAACATCATGTAGACTATGTTCATGATTTGGGCCAACAGTCAATTATTAAATAAAGCAAATTAGGACTATTTCCTAGTAAGATAAAGGTCCTATATTTGACCATTTACTTTAGAGTCTCTACACCATTGACATCAACTCCAGTACAGTAGGCTAAGCCCTTCACTCTAGTTTCATATTCTCCAGTCCACTGACTGGGTCTAATGAGATAGCAGGGACCCAATTCAGGGCTTGGCATATCAGCTGAATGAGAATCACTTAACATGCTGAGTGAGTCTCTTCCTGTATTACTACCCTTCTCTCTCCTTTTTCTTTCTTTCTTTCTCTCTCCCTCCATCCCTTTCTCTCTCTCACTCCATCTTTCTTTTGCGCTCTCTCTTTCTCTCTCTTGCCTCTCTCTCTCTCACCATTTATCTCCATCTCTCCTCAACCCCCTCTCTCTCGCTCTCTGGAATGCCAATGTTTTTGTGCTGAGCACTGCTCCTTTCCCAACCAACTCCCAGTTTCCCTATCATCCAGCCCAGGGATTCCACAGATAAGGGGGTTATTCTTCAGAACAATGCCCAGTTTGTCCAGCGTTAGGCTGTGTCCTAAATGCCACCCTATTCCCAAATAGTGCAGTACTTTTGACCCGGGTCCCACAGGGCTCTGGTCAAAAGTGGAGCACTATGTAGAGAATCGGGTGTCATTTGGGACGCAGTCTTAGTCTTCAGCGGACCGGACCACGCTGTTTGTTTGGCCACGTACCCAAGGAGGAATTTTCCACTTCGTGTTCTCCCTGGGGAGAACAGCCAGCGGGCCTCAGGCTTGTTGTTTTACAGGTGAACCTGGGTCAATTCAGTGCATGGGACTTTGTTTTGATCCAAGTATTGATACAACGGGATGGGATATTAATATTGCATCTTGTTATTATTATATGAAGTAAGACATAACACTTGCAAGTATTGATACAATTAGATCCAGGGATGATTTAGAGATTAAATAAAAAAGATTGCATGGCGCCTGGAATATTATTTGTGTATTGCATCTTAATAACCTACAATGATAAAATAAAACATTTCCATCAACTAACTAGTATGAATTGAAGGGAGGAGATGGAGAGATGATGCATTGAGTTGGTCTAAATATAGCATCTTATGAGTGTCAACTCGTTATTGACATTGACACAGTATGCGTGACAATGCTATTCTATATACTGACTTGTCCTATTGTCTTTTTACATAACACTGCTGTCAGACACATGATGGACCGGTTCATACACACACACACACACACACACACACACACACACACACACACACACATAGGATAAAAATACCATGGTAGCAAACTTCTTCAGAATCGGTGGGTCCCCCATGGGATGGTTGAGCTAACGTAGGCTAATGGGATTAGCATGAGGTTGTAAGTAACAAGAACATTTCCCAGGACATAGACATATCTGATATTGGCAGAAACCTTAAATTCGTGTTAATCTAACTGCACTGTCCAATTTACAGTAGCTACTACAGTGAAAGAATACCATGCTATTGTTTGAGGAGAGTGCACAGTTATGAACTTGAAAAGTTATTAATAAACCAATTAGGCACATTTGGGCAGTCTTGATACAACATTTTGAACAGAATGCAATGGTTCGTTGGATCAGTCTAAAACTTTGCACATACACTGCTGCCATCTAGTGGCCAAAATATAAATTGTGCCTGGGCTGGAAAAATACATTATGGCCTTTCTCTTCCATTTCAAAGATGATGATACAAAAAAAAGAAATTCTTTGTATTTTCTTTTACCATATTTAATGTGTTATATTCTCCTACATTCATTTCACATTTCCACAAATGTCAAAGTGTTTCCTTTCAAATGGTATCAAGAATATGCATATCCTTTCTCATTACCAGAGCTACAGCCAGTTAGATTTGGGTATGTCATTTTTGGTGAAATTGAAAAAAAGGGGAGGATACTTAATTAACATACCATGCTTATGATGACAACTCATTCCACTCCACTCCAAATAACAGTGATAATAGTTCAGCCTGTGTTTGTATAAATAGCATAGTGCTGTTAGTTTGACGCATCTCCTGCCTCACCCATCTGTCTGATGTTCGGAGTGAGACGTGTTATTGTAGCGGAGAAAGGGAAAGTGTCGAGGGGATCTTTTGTGCTGTCTGACGGTTCACCAGCTACTGAAAAAAAGACCCTGGAACAGAAATCTAGCCTACATTTTAGATAAGAGGATAGAACCTGATTTGATCAGCAATGTATTGTCATAGATGGGTGCAGTTTTGTTCCTTAATTGGGTGATTGTTTTGCGTTACTGAATAAGTTGCTGCTATCAGTCTCATACAGTAGGTGTTCTGTAATATTATCTTGACAACACAACAATCCAATACATGTACACTAATCAGAACAAAGTGGACAACAGCTTACGGTCAACCATGAGGATATTATGATATTCCTCATCATCATCTGTCACTGCAACACTACTTTACTATACTAGCTTAGCCTGGTCCCAGATCTGTTTCTGCTTTTGCCTACTCCATTGTCATTGTCATGCCAAACTTCACATGAGAATTCCATAAGGTTTGAGAAGAGAGCAGAAACAGATCTGGGACCAAGCTAAAACTAACCCCTGAAAGCCGACTGTCTGTAGAGTACCCTTGGATGTAGGGCAGTTACATCAGACCATCAACACCTCCTCTGCTTTCACACGCTAGGCCCAAAGGCCCAATTCTCCCAAGGTGTCAGGTTGATGCCAGGGAGTCCTGCCAGGCCTGGGTGGAGACTAGGCAGTGAAACTACTTTTGGCAGCTATAGGAGGCATAGAGAAAGTAAATATTTTAGTAACAGCAACGACCATAACAGACAGATGCTCCTTTATCCAAAGCGTCTGTATCTCTATCTACCAATTACATTACCCAGTATAGAAACAGAACCCTGTTGGGGTCTGGGACATTGACCAGTGTAGAAACAGAACCCTGTTGGGGTCTGGGACATTACCCAGTATAGAAACAGAACCCTGTTGGGGTCTGGGACATTACCCAGTGTAGAAACAGAACCCTGTTGGGGTTTGGGACATTACCCAGTATAGAAACAGAACCCTGTTGGGGTCTGGGACATTACCCAGTATAGAAACAGAACCCTGTTGGGGTCTGGGACATTACCCAGTATAGAAACAGAACCCTGTTGGGGTCTGGGACATTACCCAGTATAGAAACAGAACCTTGTTGGGGTCTGGGACATTGACCAGTATAGAAACAGAACCCTGTTGGGGTCTGGGACATTACCCAGTATAGAAACAGAACCCTGTTGGGGTCTGGGACATTACCCAGTGTAGAAACAGAACCCTGTTGGGGTCTGGGACATTACCCAGTATAGAAACAGAACCCTGTTGGGGTCTGGGACATTACCCAGTGTAGAAACAGAACCCTGTTGGGGTCTGGGACATTACCCAGTATAGAAACAGAACCCTGTTGGGGTCTGGGACATTACCCAGTGTAGAAACAGAACCCTGTTGGGGTCTGGGACATTACCCAGTATAGAAACAGAATACTGTAGCAGCTCTTTGATCTCTGACCAACGTGCAGAGCCAGAGGGAACATACACTTCAAATCAAATCAAATGTTATTTGTCATATGCGCCGAATACAAAGAGTGTAGACCTTACCGTGAAATGCTTACTTTCAAGCCCTTATCCAACAATGCAGTTCAAGAAATAGAGTTAAGAAAATATTTACTAAATAAACTAAAGTAAAAAATAAAATAGAAAGTAACAAATAAAATACCAATAACGATGCTATGTACAGGGGGTACCGGTACCGAGTCAATGTGTGGGGTTTAGTCGAGGTCATTTGTACATGTAGGTAGGGGTAAAATGACTATCCATAGATAATAAACAGCGAATAGCAGCTGTAAATAGTCCAGGTGGCCATTTTATTAATTGTTCAACGGTCTTATGGCTTGGGGGTAGAAGCTGTTAATAAGGAGCCTTTTGGACCTAGATTTGGCGCTCCGTTACCGCTTGCCGGAAGTTTGGCCCCAGTGATGTACACACTACCCTCTGTCGCACCTTACGGTCGGATGCCGAGCAGTTTCCATACCAGGCGGTGACGTAACCGGTCAGGATGCTCTCGATGGTGCAGCTGTAGAACTTTGAGGATCTGGAACCCATGCCAAATCTTTTCAGTTTCCTGAGGAGGACACTTCACTTAGACTGGCAATCACTTCCTTCCTGGTTGAATTAAACATACTGCTATGATCAAAGGTGTGTGTGTGTGTGGGGGGGGTGACATTAACTGGAGACAGAGAGAGAATAGAGAGAAATGTAGAGAGAGATGGAGGGAGAGGTTGTCCAGACCGTTTTCACACTTGCTTTGACCAACAGACAATAGAAAAAAAACATCTGAACATAACAGCATGACAGTGGAAGGGAGGACAGTAGCAGGTGACCCAACTGTGGTTTGTGACTACTATGATTTCCCATTGTAGACAATTAAAATGCAGTAATTATGTTACTGATTTACTATCTGGTAATGTGGTTACCAGTTCTCAGAATATCCCATATCAATGTTCTAGACACGTTTCCCATTAATAAAACGTGTTCAAAACATTAATATCTTATATTTTGAGAACAGGGCAACCATGTACTGTGCATGTTTGGTGTGACGTTGATGGAAAACTCTCCTAACAGTCAGGAAACTGAGCATTATTGCAACATTCCAGTGAAACATGTCTAGAACATTCATATACAGTGGCAAAAAAAAGTATGTGAACCCTTTGTAAATACCTGGATTTCTGCATAAGTTGGTCATACAATGTGATTTGATCTTCATCTAGGTCACAGCAATAGACAAATACAGTCTGCTTTTAAACTAATAACACACAATCAATTACACATTTTCATGTTTTTTTGAACACAGTGTGTAAACACTCACAGTGCAGGGTGGTTAAGTACGTGAACCCTTGGTTTTAATAACTGGTTGACCCTCCTTTGGCAGCAATAACCTCAACCAAGAGTTTTATGAAGTTGCGGATCAGACCTGCACAACGGTCAGGAGGAATTTTGGACCATTCCTCTTTACAAAACTGTTTCAGTTCAGCAATATTCTTGGGATGTCTGGTGTGAAGGGCTCTCTGGAGGTCATGCCACAGCATCTCAATCGGGTTGAGGTCAGGACGCTGACTGGGCCAATCCAGAAGGCGTATTTTCTTCTGTTGAAGCCTTTCTGCTTTTGATTTACTTCTGTGTTTTGGGTCGTTGTCCTTTTGCATCACCCACCTTCTGTTGAGCTTCAATTGGCGGTCAGATAGCCCAACATTCTCCTGCAAAATGTCTTGATAAACTTGAGAATTCATTTTTCCGTCGATGATAGCAAGCTGTCCAGGCCCTGAGGCAGCAAAGCAGCTCCAAACCATGACGCTCCCTCCACCATACTCCACCATGCTCTGTCATATTAGTCATTTTGAAGGCAGCTTCAGGGCCGAGAGGACTGCCTTATTGTTATCTGAAGAGCCTGTCCTGTTCATGGTAAAAACTATTTATTCTACATCTGTCAAATTCTCCCCGAGGAGATGTGGGTGTGGAGTCAGGCGCAGGAGAAAGCAAGTTCCGAAAAGTCCAAATAAAAATAAAAAAAACACTCAGACACAGTCCAGGGAAAACCCACCTGTTAAACAGAACCCAAGAAAACGCAACCCAAAACTAACTGACAGCAAACGAAACAATCCCGCACAAAACCCAGAGGAAATGGCGAGATTTAAATACCCCCTAATAAACCAAAGAGAACACAGGTGAAACAAAAAACAGACAAAACCAAAAGAAAAGGAAAAAGGATCGGTGGCAGCTAGTAAACCGGCGACGACGACCGCCGAGCGTCACCCGAACAGGGAGAGGAGCCACCTTTAGTGGAAGTCATGACAGTACCCCCCCCGACGCGCGGCTCCCGCAGCGCGCCGACGCCGGCCTCGACCCGGAGGGCGAGGCGCAGGGCGATCAGGATGGAGGCGGTGGAACTCACCCAGCAGAGATGGGTCCAAGATGTCCCCCACCAGCACCCAGCACCTCTCCTCCAGACCGTACCCCTCCCAATCGATGAGGTACTGCAGGTACAGTGTACGCCGGAGCCCCCTTGACGTCCAGGGGGGGCAGAGGGACCTCCCGCACCTCAACGTCTTGCAGTGGACCAGCTACCACCGGCCTGAGGAGAGACACATGAAACGAGGGGTAAATACGATAGTAAGGGGGAACTGGAACCTATAACACACCTCGTTTATTCTCCTCAGGACTTTAAATGGCCCCACCAACCGCGGGCCCAGCTTCCAGCAGGGCAGGCGGAGGGGCAGGTTTTGGGTCGAGAGCCACACCCTGTGTCCCGGTGCGAACATGGGGGCCTCACTACGGTGGCGGTCAGCGCTCACTTTCTATCACCCACCGGCCTGTTTTAGGGATCCCTGGACGGCTCTCCAGGTCTCCTTTGAGCGCTGTACCCAATTCTCCACCGCAGGAGCCTCGGTCTGACTCTGATGCCATGGTGCCAGGACCGGCTGATTGCCCAACACGCACTGAAACGGCGACAGGTCCGTAGAGGAGTGGCAAAGTGAATTCTGGGCCATCTTGGCCCATGGGACGAACCTCGGCCACTCTCCAGGCCGGTCCTGGCAATATGACCGCTGAAACCTGCCCACATCCTGGTTCACTCTCTCCACCTGCCCATTACTCTCGGGGTGAAAACCAGAGGTCAGGCTGATCGAGACCCCCAGATGCTCCATGAATGCCTTCCAATCCCGGGAAGTGAACTGGGGACCCCAATCAGAAACTATATCCTCAGGCACCCTGTAGTGCCGGAAGACGTATGTAAACAGGGCCTCCACAGTCTGTAGGGCTGTAGGGAGACCGGGCAAAGGGAGGAGATGGCAGGACTTAGAGAACCGATCCACAACGACCAGGATAGTAGTGTTCCCCTGTGATGGAGGAAGATTGGTAAGAAAGTCCACAGACAGGTGTGACCAAGGCCGCTGTGGAACGGGGAGGGGCTGTAACTTCACTCTAGGCAGGTGTCTAGGAGCCCTACACTGGGCGCACACCGAACAGGAGGAAACATAAACCCTCACATCCTTAGCCAAGGTGGGCCACCAGTACTTCCCCCTAAGAGCCCGCGCTGTCCTCTCAATCCCCGGATGACCAGAGGAGGGAAGCGTGTGGGCCCACCTGATCAATCTATCACGAACACCAAGTGGGACGTACCTCCGACCAGGGATGGACACAGGGATGGAAAAGGTTCTAACCGAGACGCCCGCTCGATGTCCGTGTCCACCTCCCATACTACCGGTGCCACCAGACAAGAGGCCGGAAGTATGGGGGTGGGATCGATGGACCGCTCCTCGGTATCATAGAGACGGGACAGTGCGTCGGCCTTAGCGTTACGGGAACCTGGTCTGTAAGAGATGGTGAAACGAAATCTGGTGAAAAACATCGCCCACCTTGCCTGACCAGGATTCAAATTCCTCGCCGCCCGGATGTACTCCAGATTACGGTGGTCAGTCCAGATGAGAAAAGAGTGTTTCGCCCCCTTAAGCCAATTTCTCCACACCTTCAGAGCTTTTACCACAGCCAGAAACTCCTGGTCTCCCACATCATAGTTTCGCTCCACTGGACTGTGCTTCCTCGAAAAGAAAGTGCAGGGGCGAAGCTTCGGGGGAGTGCCCGAGCGCTGTGATAGCACGGCTCCAACACCAGCTTTGGATGCGTCCACCTCCACTATGAATGCCAAAGAGCGGTCCGGATGCGCCAATATGGGAGCATCGCTTAGCAACGGCCTTCAGACGACCAAAAGCTCTGTCCGCCTCCGCCGACCACCGCAAATGCACCGGACCACTTCAGCAGTGTCTCAGTGGGCTAAGGCACTGTATTACAGTGCTAGAGGTGGCACTACAGACCCGGGTTCGATCCCGGGCTGTATCACTGCCGGCCATGATTGGGAGTCCCATAGGGCGGCACACAATTGGCCCAGCGTTGTCTAGGTTAGGGGAGGGTTTGGTCTGGGTAGGCCATCATTGTAAATAAGAATTTGTTCTTAACTGACTTAGTTAAATAAAGGTTAAGTAAAAAAATGAGTGGGTTAAGGTTGTGGTTTGTTAGAACGTTTGGGAGAAGGTAAAACCTTTGAGATGAGACATCTCATTTTCACATTGTTGACATTATCTGTCTGCAAGTCTGAAAATACATATATAATATCACATTATTATAGCCAATCCTAGCTCAAACAGATTCTAAATGTACCAATATGATGATGGTGCATGTGGTAGTACAGTAAGTGTAACTATTAAAAGAATTAAGGAACTAGCTTTAAGCTTCACATGGTGTTATGGAATCTCATTACAAGGTGGTGATCATAAAAGCACTGGTATCCAGTGAGCTGAACCATGGGAACGAGAGGGTGATCAGATCAGTAGTGCACACCAGACACACTGCTGCCTAATCTCTGACTGCAGCCCAAATGGCACCCTATCCCATACATAGTGTACTACTTTTGACCAGAGCCATATGGGGCCCTGGTCAAAAGTAGTTCAATATGTAGGGAATGAGGTGCCATTTGGGGCTCAGACTCAGGACTGCAGACCTGTCATGTGAGGAGCTCTGTCATGTAAAGTTATGTCCTTTTTCCACACAGCAGCATTCCCTAATTTCTCCTTCATCCTCCCTCTCTCTGGCGCACACACACTCCCCCAAACACACCCACAACATGCTTGCGCTCAAAAGGGTACAGATACACACAACCCCCACTTCCCCACAAGCACAAGCAGACACACCCCTTATCATGTGACTGACTCAACAAGCACATTCCACATTCCTTTATGTTCTTACAGTTTAACTGTTTTGAACCACATGAGTGGAATTATGCTCATATCCCGTGAGAGAGACTGAGTGTGTTATGTAACAAGACATGGCCCTTGTAGACACAGAGCCACTTCCTTAACCTTTGTTTCCATTCCGTTAGGAACATACAGTACGTACAGTCCTCCTAAATTACAATTCACTACATCACTCATGGAAGCAAATGGTTATTGGATGCCATGTACTTTCTATCCCATTCCCTTATTTTATCACTTGACCATGTACACATATATAACATGTCCCATGTTTCATGAGCTGAAATCACAAAAGCTTATTTCTCTCAAATTTTGTGCACCAATTTGTTTACATCCCTGTTAATGAGCATTTCTCCTTTGCCAAGATAATATACAGTATCCACCTGACAGGTGTGACATATTAGGTGTGATTAAACAGATTCTTGAATACACAGGTGCACCTTGTGCTGGGGGCAATAAAAGTCCACTTGGAGGGGGCTGATTGGCTGGGCCTGGCTCCCATGTGGGCGCAACACGCAACAATTTCAAAGGAAATCAGTCAATTGAAATAAATTCATTAGGCCCTAATCTTGGGCCTATGTAATTTGTCTGCTCATGGATTTCAGTATGTGGGTGTAATAAAACAGTAACACCACCATTGTTATGAACAGGCCCACAAGGGGAAACAACCCATGATTTAATGCAAAAACACAGTGGATATGTGTTACAGGGTGTACCACTACTAGTAAATTCCTGTGTAGCCTAACATCATGATATTTACCACTGGCCCTATGGAGCTCAGTGTTGACCTGAACCATGTGTGGTCTGCAACCCATCATTGTTGGTTAGTATGCTAGTATTTGTCCCAAATGACACCCTATTCCCCTAGTAGTGCAGTACTTTTAACCAGGGCTCTGGTCAAAAGTAGTTCGCTATATAGGGAATAGGGTGCCATTTGGGAAACACTCCTGCTAATCACAAGGGGTCGCAGGTAGGGGCCTTTCTTTTCCTCCTAAGGGACAGGGCAGTACTTCTCTCTCAACACCTGGGACTGAGTGGACTTTGGTTGGTTGGGATTAGGCCCTCTGAGAAAAACGAGATTACCCAGCGATTATACACCATTACATCATTAAAAAAGAAAACCTCTCAATCTACACAGACAGGATAAAATTACAAATGGAGGGCGGATACGGGAAGGGAATTGGACAGAATGGAGGTCGACTTGGGGAGAGAAGGAGAGAGGAAGATAGTGGACATAGATTAAGCTCAGTTAATGAATGAAGTGGATGGATGGAGTGATTGGATGGATGGATAAATGGAGAGATCATGGAGGATTTGAGGCGTGATGTGGAAGGTTTATTTCCTGTGTGAGAGTGTGTCATATAAGGGCATAGCCCAGTGCTCCAGACAGGAAGGAGGCAGGCAGAGAGGGGAGAGGGACACCGCCCCCGCCCATGCTGCAACAACAGCTGGAAGCAGGAGGTTGGAGCTGCAGGAACAGTTATGACAGTATGGTGGCATTCCAAATGGCACACTATTCCCTATTTAGTGCACTACGTTTGACCAAGGCCCATAGCTATGGTCAAAAGTATTGCACTATGTAGGGAAATGGGTGCCATTTGGGATGTAACAATGACAGTTATCTTTCGCAGAACACAACACAAACAACAGGCCAAATGTTCTGTTTTTATGGATTATAAACTCTGTTCTGAATCCAGAGTACAGAAGAGCTTAAAATGGTTACAGTACGGCAGAGCAGAAAGGCTCAGGGAAATAAAAAGAGTGAATAACAGGGTCATTCCATAAAATGAGTTCCTTTTGCGTCCCTTTTGACATTTGAAGTAGAAATTGTGCACCAATACTGCATTTTAAAAGCCTGTTATATTAAATGAAGTTCCCTTTAATACAGATCAGATAGAGAATTCAATAAATCAGATTTTTAATATGAATAAAGACTTTTGAATTCCGCATTTTGACGTCCCTCTGTGTACCCTATGTGTCTTCTAGGAACATTTGAACCCACCATCATTGTAAAGCCCTAATCATTTGGTTGCTTAAAACAAAGTCATTTCTGTAGATTATTTTAATTTCCTGTGATTAGTGATTTATTTACGCCTGGCCCTCATTTTAAGGTCAACATTTCCTGGTGATTTGTGGTGGAATACTGAGCAGGTCAACATAACACATCAACCCTGTCACCCATAGATAGTCAGACTAGAAATGTTAGAAATAATACAAATTTAAAAAGCATGCATTCAAATGCCCCTGTCACAAGGAGAGTAATGGCTGATTTAAAATCTCTTCGATGTTAAGTCCCTTGTTTAGGAGACCTGCGTGGTTCTGGTACCGGTTAGGGTTAGGGTGGACACCGTAGATCGCAATGGCTTGCATTGAGCGAAAGCTTTGATTCCATTTTGCCTGTGTGAAGCAGGATGTGAAATCTGACTCCACTTGAAGATGGGATGTCCTACCATTTCATTTGTTTTTCCGACTGTCCATCCACCATACATCACAGTCACTAACAACGCATATGCCTTACATCGTAACGCAGCAGGAGAGTGGTTTTGTCTCTTTAGCACATTCAGAGATCGATTTATAGCCAGTAATCTAAACTAATTCATAGATTAAAAAAAAAAAACACGTTCTGTTTGTCATAGATGGAATGAAAAATATTAATATATAATGGAAGGCAAATTCCTAACAAGTTCAGGAAGCCTAGCTAGAGCTCTGTGAGACATTCAAAGTGATGGGGGCAGACTTTATGATCAAGAGAGACCTTTAGAAAACATGCACATTTTCTCTAACAGTAAATATACAGGCATGTATTTAACAGTTATAAGGTGAAATCTTATAGTTAGTCATTTTATAAATTGATTATACTATATTTAATGAAAATCTAATTAATTTTAAGCCTTGTTCATACAATTTTGTTGAATAGGAAATACATCATAATATCGTCAACACTGTTACAGTCAACCCTGTTATGGTTAACCCTGTTACGGTCAACTCTGTCACTTTATTTGGCACTTATTATAGTATTTGTTATTTATTTAACCTCTTGAGATGGGAAAACAAGTTTTTAATGAAGTTGAACATGCTCTTTATGCCAGAATGTAAAAATGAGGTAAAATCATTTTTTACTAAGTTACACTTCTACAAGGTGCAACGACCCAACAACAAGAGGTCTCTTTAGGCCATATGGAATATGCCATGCAAAGACACCTGCCTTGGTCTATGATCCTTGGAAATTGTTTTAATTGAAAATGGGTGCTGACATTTTCCTCCTCAATGATTGACAGATGGACCTGATTGATGGCCTCTGTTTTTTAGATTACCTCGGGTCCAATGTGTGTGTTGATAATGGAAGAGAATCTTTGGGAAGTCAGGACTTGTATATTTGTATATATGTATATATGTAACAGTATAACTTTAGACCGTCCCCTCGCCCATACCCGGGCGCGAACCAGGGACCCTCTGCACACATCAACAACAGTCACCCACGAAGCATCGTTACCCATCGCTCCACAAAAGCAGCGGCCTTTGCAGAGCAAGGGGAACTACTACTTCAACGTCTCAGAGCAAGTGACGTCACCGATTGAAACGCTATTTAGCGCGAACACCGCTAACTAGCTAGCCATTTCACATCCGTTACATATACACGAATTGAGGTCAGGTGCATCCAATTTGCAGACTTGTTTACGTGTTGCTGTGCATTTTGTTGCCAACCTTACTTTACAGTTTTTACTTTTTAATTACCGTTTATATTTTTTGTTTTCCATCAACTTTTTTTTCATTAAACTTTTTCACTCCCGACGATTTATCTGTACATGGTTCATCAGGACCTCCAACAGCCGAAGCTAAGTAGTAACATTAACATGATGCCTTCTAATTGCAGTCGCTGTACTCATAATATACAGGAGAACGATCGCCTTACGGCGAGGATAGCTGTGCTACAAGCCCAGCTTCAGACACAATCGTTAGCAAGGGTAATTTCAGTGTAGGAAAGGATGAAACAGCATCTGTGCCACCAGTAAGTACAGATAGTAACGTTAGTATAAATCCCCTCGCACGGTCCCCGCAGCCGGACAACTTTCTCACGTTTTCTGGAGGTTAATGCTGTAGGAATGCTCAACCGGTGTCGCTCATTCACCGACAGAAACTTTCAACCGGTTTTCCCCATTAAGCAAGAGGCCGAGCCTTCTCTGGTCTCTACTCCTCCCGTTATGGGGTCTGAGACGCCGAAGCTTCCCACCATTAGCTCTGACAAATTGAAAACTCTAGTCATTGGCGACTCCATTACCCGCAGTATTAGACTTAAAACGAATCATCCAGCGATTATACACTGTTTACCAGGGGGCAGGGCTACTTACGTTAAGGCTAATTTGAAGATGGTCCTGGCTAAAACTGGCGAGTATAGAGATATTGTTATCCACGTCGGCACCAACGATGTTAGGATGAAACAGTCAGAGATCACCAAGTGCAACATAGCTTCAGCGTGTAAATCAGCTAGAAAGATGTGTCGGCATCGAGTAATTGTCTCTGGCCCCCTCCCAGTTAGGGGGAGTGATGAGCTCTGTTTTCTGCCCCTCCCAAAAGATAGAATTTGTAGATAATTGGCCCTCTTTCTGGGACTTTTTTACATTTTATTTTTTAATTTCACCTTTATTTAACTAGGCAAGTCAGTTAAGAACAAATCCTTATTTTCAATGACAGCCTAGGAACAGTGGGTTAACTGCTTGTTCAGGGGCAGAATGACAGATTTGTACCTTGTCAGCTCAGGGGTTTGAACTTGCAACCTTCCGGTTACTAGTCCAACGCTCTAACCACTAGGCTACCCTGCCGCCCCGACTCACCCACAAACAGGACCAAGCCTGACCTGCTGAGGAGTGACGGACTCCATCCTAGCTGGAGGGGTGCTCTCATCTTATCTACCAACATAGACAGGGTGCAGGCCAGGCAGCAGGCTGTTAGCCAGCCTGCCAGCATAGTGGAGTCTGCCACTAGCACAGTCAGTGTAGTCAGCTCAGCTATCCTCATTGAGACAGTGTCTGTGCCTCGACCTAGGTTGGACAAAACTAAACATGGCGGTGTTCGCCTTAGCAATCTCACTAGGATAAAGACCTCCTCCATTCCTGTCATTATTGAAAGAGATCATGATACCTCACATCTCAAAATAGGGCTACTTAATGTTAGATCCCTTACTTCAAAGGCAATTATAGTCAATGAACTAATCACTGATCATAATCTTGATGTGATTGGCCTGACTGAAACATGGCTTAAGCCTGATGTTAAATGAGGCCTCACCTCCTGGCTACACTAGTGACCATATCCCCCGTGCATCCCACAAATGCGGAGGTGTTGCTAACATTTACGATAGCAAATGTCAATTTACAACAAAAACAAATGCCGTTTCGTCTTTGGAGCTTCTAGTCATGAAATCTATGCAGCCTACTCAATCACTTTTTATAGCTACTGTTTACCGGCCTCCTGGGCCATATACAGCGTTCCTCATTGAGTTCCCTGAATTCTTATCGGACCTTGTAGTCATCGCAGATAATATTCTAATCCTTGGTGACTTTAAAATTCACATGGAAAAGTCCACAGACCCACTCCAAAAGGCTTTCGGAGCTATCATCGACTCATGTCGGTTTTGTCCAACATGTCTCTGGAACTACTCACTGTCACAGTCATACTCTGGACCTAGTTTTGTCCCATGGAATAAATAAATAAAACCACCTAACTGAGGAACTCAATTTAACCTTGCACAATACCCTAGATGCAGTTGCACCCCTAAAAACTAAAAACATTTCTCATACGAAACTAGCTCCCTGGTATACAGAAAATACCCGAGCTCTGAAGCAAGCTTCCAGAAAAGTCTTCCGACTAGCTTGGAAAGACAGTACCGTGCAGTATCGAAGAGCCCTTACTGCTGCTCGATCATCCTATTTTTCCAACTTAATTGAGCAAAATAAGAACAATCCGAAATTCCTTTTTGATATGGTCACAAAGCTAACTAAAAAGCAGCATTCCCCAAGAGAGGATGGCTTTCACTTCAGCAGTAATAAATTCATGAACTTCTTTGAGGAAAAGATCATGATTATTAGAAAGCAAATTACGGTCTCCTCTTTAAATCTGCATATTCCTTCAAAGCTCAGTTTTCCTGAGTCTGCACAACTCTGCCAGGACCTAGGATCAAGAGAGACACTCAAGTGTTTTAGTACTATATCTCTTGACACAATGATGAAAATAATCATGACCTCTAAACCTTCAAGTTGCATACTGGACCCTATTCCAACTAAACTACTGAAAGAGCTGCTTCCTGTGCTTGGCCCTCCTATGTTGAACATAATAAATGGCTCTCTATCCACCGGATGTGTACCAAACTCACTAAAAGTGAGTAGTAATAAAGCAGTAATAAAGCCTCTTGAAAAAGCCAAACCTTGACCCAGAAAATATAAAAAACTATCGGCCTATATCGAATCTTCCAGTCCTCTCAAAATTTTTAGAAAAGGCTGTTGCGCACGAACTTACTGCCTTCCTGAAGACAAACAATGTATACGAAATGCTTCAGTCTGGTTTTAGACCCCATCATAGCACTGAGACTGCACTTGTGAAGGTGTTATAAATTACCTTTTAATGGCATCAGACCGAGGCTCTGCATCTGTTCTCGTGCTCCTAGACCTTAGTGCTGCTTTTGATACCATCGATCACCACATTCTTTTGGAGAGATTGGAAATCCAAATTGGTCTACACGGACAAGTTCTGGCCTGGTTTAGATCTTATCTGTCACGAATTACTAAGGTGGGTGGAATCAGGCGCAGAGAGCAGGTTTCAGTTATTTGTCAGTTTATTCTCCGGCGCACAAACGACGGTCACGCCAACACACAGGGCGAATAAAATACCCAGACCTAACACAGGACCAAAATAGTCAGAAGAATAAAACACACGAAAAAACCACCATATAACAGGATAACAAAAACAATCCCGCACAAAACAAGGGCGGGACAACCTACTATATATAAGGACGCTAATTAAACTAAAATACACACAGGTGAAACTAATAAGACAAAACCAACAGACAAACTTAAAAGGGATCGGTAGTGGCTAGTAGGACGGTGACGACGACCGCCGGGCACCGCCCGAACAGGCAGGGGAGCCAACTTTGGCGGAAGTCGTGACAGTACCCCCCCCTGACGCGCGGCCCCCGCAGCGCGCCGCCACCGGCCTCGAGGACGACCCGGAGGACGAGGTGCTGGGCGATCCGGGTGGAGGCGGTGGAAATCTCTCAGGAGAGAAGGGTCCAAAATGTCCCCCACCGGAACCCAGCATCTCTCCTCCGGACCGTACCCCTCCCAGTCCACGAGGTACTGTAGGCCCCCCACCCGGCGTCTCCAGAATGCCCCGAACTGTGCACGCCGGGGACCCCTCGATGTCCAGAGGGGGTGGAGGGACCTCAGGCACCTCACCTTCTTGCAGGGGACCAGCCACCACCGGCCTGAGGAGAGACACATGAAACGAGGGGTTAATACGGTAATACATAGGAAGTTGTAACCTGTAACACACCTTGTTCATTCTCCTCAGGACTTTGAACGGCACCACACACTGCGGCCCCAGCTTCCGACAGGGCAGGCGGAGGGGCAGGTTTCGGGTCGAGAGCCAGACCCTGTCCCCCGGTGCAAACACGGGGGCCTCACTGCGGTGCTGGTCAGAGGTCCTCTTCTGCCGTTCTCCCGCTAACCTTAGTGAATCCTGAACAGCTTTCCAGGTGTCCTTGGAGCGCTGTACCCATTCCTCCACCGCAGGAGCCTCGGTCTGGCTCTGATGCTATGGGGCCAGGACCGGCTGGTAACCTAACACACTCAAAAGGGGACAAGTTAGTTGAGGAGTGGCGTAGGGAGTTCTGAGCGAGTTCAGGCCAAGGAACATACCTTGCCCACTCACCAGGCCGGTCCCGGCAATAGGACCGCAGAAACCTGCCCACGTCCTGGTTTACGCGCTCCACCTGCCCATTACTCTCGGGGTGAAAACCTGAGGTTAAGCTGACCGAGACCCCCAGTCTCTCCATAAACGCCCTCCACACTCTGGACGTGAATTGGGGACCCCGATCAGAAACGATGTCCTCAGGCACCCCATAGTGCCGGAAGACATGGGTAAACAAGGCCTCCGCAGTCTGCAGGGCTGTAGGGAGACCGGGCAACGGGATGAGACGACAGGACTTAGAAAACCGATCCACAACGACCAGGATCGTAGTACTTCCCTGATTACTCCTGACCCTAATGGTCGTCTATCTAAGGAGTGCACGGGGAAAGGTAGGTTAACGACACCAGGGGAATCCCTAGCCTTAACGCAAGCCCACGATCCATGAAATTCCCAGCTGCGCCTGAATTGACTAGCGCCTTATGCTGTAGAGAGGGAAAAAACCCAGGGAAAGAAGTCAACACATACACATGACCGACAGGAAGCCCTGGGTGAGTCTAGTGCTCCGCCTGGCCTCCTGACTCCCAGACGAGTTCCTCCAGCACCGGTCGGCCGTGTGCCCTCGTCGACCACAACTGGTGCAGGAGGACACTCCTCCTCCGGTCCCCCTCGAAGCAGCCCCTCCTAATTCCATAGGGATAGGGGCAGGAGGGCTGGGAAGTGGAAACGACAGGGCCTGATCCGAACGCCCGCGGGCAGCCAGCAGGTTGTCGAGACGGATAGCCAAGTAAATGAGTTCATCCAGTGTGAAGGTGGTGTCCCGACATGCCAGCTCCCTGCGGACGTCCTCCCTGAGACTGCATCTGAAATGATCGATCAAGGCCCTGTCGTTCCACCCTGCTCCTGCGGCCAAGGTCATGAACTCCAGAGCAAAGTCCTGTACGCTCCTCGTCTCCTGACGCAGGTGGAACAGCCGTTCACCCGCCGCACGACCCTCTGGTGGATGGTCAAACACAGCTCGGAATCGGCGGGTGAACTCTGGGTAATTATCCCTCGCCGAGTCCGGACCATTCCACACTGCGTTGGCCCACTCGAGGGCTCGCCCAGTCAAGCAGGAGACGAGGGCGCTCACGCTCTCCTCTCCGGAGGGAGCAGGACGCATGGTAGCCAGGTATAGTTCCAGTTGGAGAAGGAAACCCAGGCACCCAGCCGCCGTTCCGTCATACTCCCGTGGGAGCGTCAGCCTAAGAGCCCCAGAGCCAGATGTGGTCGCAGGAACAGGAGGTGCTGAAGAAGGGGGTGCTGGAGATGAGGTGGGAAGGCCACTCGTCTCCCATCGATCCATCCTCTCCATCATTTGGTCCATGGCCGAACCAATCTGCTGTCTCTACCTGGCCGGTTCCCCTCTTTCCACTGGGATTCTCTGCCTCTAACCCTATTAGAGGGGCTGAGTCACTGGCTTACTGGTGCTCTTTCATGCTGTCCCTAGGAGGGGTGCGTCACTTGAGTGGGTTGAGTCACTGATGTGATCTTCCTGTCTGGGTTGGTGCCCCCTTGGGTTGTGCCGTGGCGGAGATCTTTGTGGGCTATACTCGTTAGTGGTTGAAGATATCCCTCTAGTGGTGTGGGGGCTGTGCTTTGGCAAAGTGGGTGGGGTTATATCCTTCCTGTTTGGCCCTGTCCGGGGGTATCATCGGATGGGGCCAGTGTCTCCTGACCCCTCCTGTCTCAGCCTCCAGTATTTATGCTGCAGTAGTTTATGTGTCGGGGGGCTAGAGTCAGTTTGTTATATCTGGAGTCCTTCTCCTGTCCTATCCGGTGTCCTGTGTGAATTTAAGTATGCTCTCTCTAATTCTCTCTTTCTCTCTTTCTTTCTCTCTCTTGGAGGACCTGAGCCCTAGGACCATGCCTCAGGACTACCTGGCATGATGACTCCTTGCTGTCCCCAGTCCACCTGGCCATGCTGCTGCTTCAGTTTCAACTGTTCTGCCTTTTTATTATTTGACCATGCTGGTCATTTATGAACATTTGAACATCTTGGCCATGTTCTGTTATAATCTCCACCCAGCACAACCAGAAAAGGACTGGCCACCCCACATAGCCTGGTTCCTCTCTAGGTTTCTTCCTAGGTTTTGGCCTTTCTAGGGAGCTTCTCCTAGCCACCGTGCTTCTACACCTGCATTGCTTGCTGTTTGAGGTTTTAGGCTGGGTTTCTGTACAGCACTTTGAGATATCAGCTGATGTACGAAGGGCTATATAAATACATTTTATTTTATTTGATATATTTATGATGAGCCTGTTCCCGTCAGGCTCGGAACAGTAGAGTGTGAGAGAGAGGTTGACCTGGACATTACCTTTTGCAGATATGCTGTTACCTTGGCCCCGACGGAAGTGTGCCTGGCTAATAATAGCTAGTTTCCCTCCCAATGGAGAGAACTTTAGACACTTGGTGTTGTGTGCGTTTGTCTTCCATCCTTTTCTGACAGCTTTACAGCGCTGATTGAGAGTTCACAATGAGACAATTGTTTTTTTTCTCCATTAAATCTTCTCTGAAGTTTTTCCATTGAGGCCAGTCAGGCCATTGAGGCATGGTTTGGAGCCCTCTCAATGACTTTGACTTCAGCATGGTCCTTGATCATTTGATCATTGTCATGTCAATGGCACAAACAGGGAGTAGGGTGTAGTTACCCCTAGATGCTGATCTTGGGGTCAGTTTTACATTTCCCCTACTAATGGTTAATATTGGGGGAGTTGAAGCTGATCCTAGATCTATGCCTAGGGGAAACTTCACCCCGAAGAGGTTATTGTTACACAAACTGGGGCCAGGCTTAGCCATTATTCCTTGTGAAACCTGGTGGTAGTGCCAGGGAAGAGGGGGAGGTGTCTATAGTGGATCGATCCCATGGGATCCGGAACAGAGCTAATGGTGTTAAAAACAATACAGCTGGTCCCAGAGACCAGATCAGACCAGTGCCCCTCTTGAGTCATTGAGAGAGTTTAGCCTAGGCCTAATCACTGAGGGGCATCTTGGATGGGATTGCGTGCCCATCGGTCACACGATAAGATGCCATATGGTTGGAGCTTGGGAGGAGGATTGACTTGTATGTTAGATAGAAAATTGTCTGCATCATTTCAGATCCCCCATATTTATTTTATCCGTTATTTTACCAGGTAAGTTGACTGAGAACACGTTCTCATTTGCAGCAACGACCTGGGGAATAGTTACAGGGGAGAGGAAGAGGATGAATGAGCCAATTGTAAACTGGGGATTATTAGGTGACAATGATGGTTTGATGGCAAGATTGGGAATTTAGCCAGGACACCAGGGTTAACACCCCTACTCTTACGATAAGTGCCATGGGATCTTTAATGACCTCAGAGAGTCAGGACACCCGTTTAACATCCCATCTGAAAGACGGCACCCTACACAGGGCAGTGTCCCCAATCACTGCCCTGGGGCATTGGGATCATTTTATTTTATTTTTTTAGACCAGAGGAAAGAGTGCCTCCTACTGGCCCTCCAACACCACTTCCAGCAGCATCTGGTCTCCCATCCAGGAACTGACCAGGACCAACCCTGCTTAGCTTCAGAAGCAAGCCAGCCGTGGTATGCAGGGTGGTATGCTGCCAGCATATTTTAGGCTTCTACTTCCAGCTTATACACATTGTATTTTACAACAGTTATCTTTTGTTTGTTTTTAATCCCATCCTTCAGCTACCCTCAACCCCCCCATCTATCTCTGAAGACCCTCCAGTTTTGATTTCTATTTACAAAATATTTTTAACTGTGTTGTTTCACAAAAGTTCTGAACCTATATACATTTTACGGACACAGTATATTTGACATTAGTTATCGTGTTGTTTTCAGTCTCACCCTTCAGCTCCACTCAACCCCTCCCATCTACAGTGAATTCGGAAAGTATTCAGACCCCTTGACTATTTCCACATTTTGTTACATTACAGCCTTATTCAAGCTTTTCTTAAAAAATGTTTAACCTAATCAATCTACACTCAATAACCCATAATGAAAAAGCAAAAGCAGGTTTAAAAAAAGCTAACTGAAATATCACATTTACAGAAGTATTGACTTTCCGAATGCCATGGACCTCTTAACACCATCCAGTTTTGATTTCTATTTGACATATAGTTTTACAACTTTCTGTGATAAAGGTTTTCATCAAGTATCTCTCTTTACATTGCTGCGATCATCTTTCCCTCAAACCTGACTAGTTTCCCAGTCCCTGCCGCTGAAAAACATCCCCACAGCATGATGCTGCCACCACCACGCTTCACAGTAGGGATGTGAAAATGAGTGACAATCGGGTTCTAGGTCACCTCCCTGACCAAGGACCTTCTCCCTCGATTGCTCAGTTTGGCCTTTTGGCCAGCTGAGGCCACTGTGTCCTTGGGGAACTTTTCCTGTGGTCTACAATCATCTCCTTAGTCTTGGTTACATTGAGGGATAGGTTGTTATTCTGGCACCAGCCAGCCAGGTCTCTGACCGCCTCCCTATAGGCTGTCTCGTTGTTGTCGGTGATCAGGCCTACCATGTTGTGTCATCTGCAAACTTAATGATGGTTTTGGAGTCATACCTGGCCATGCAGTCGTGGGTGAACATGGAGTACAGGAGGGGACTGAGCACGCAACCCTGTGGATCTCTAGTGTTGAGGATCAGCGTGGCAGATGTGTTGCTACCTAGACTCACCACCTGGGGGCGGCCCGTCAGGAAGTCCAGGATCCAGTTGCAGAGGGAGGTGTTAAGTCCCAGGATCCTTAGCTTATTGATGAGCTTTGAGGGTACTATGGTTTTGAAAGCTGAGCTGTAGTCAATGAATAGCATTCTCACAGAAGTGTTCCTTTTGTCCAGGTAGGAAAGGGCAGTGTGGAGTGCAATAGAGATGGCATCATCTGTGGATCTGTTTGGGCAGTATGCAAATTGAGAGGGTCTAGGGTTTCTGGGATAATGGTGTTGATGTGAGCCATTGCCAACCTTACATAGCACTTCATGGCTATGGACTAGAGTGCTATGGGTCTGTAGTCATTTAGGCAGGTTGCCTTTGTGTTCTTGGGCACAGGGACTATGGTGGTCTGCTTGAAACATGTTGGTATTACAGACTCTATCAGGGACATGTTGATAATGTCAGTGAAGACACCTGCCAGTTGGTCAGCACATGCCCAGAGCACACATCCTGGTATTCCATCTGGCCCCGCAGCCTTGTGTATGTTGACCTGTTTAAAGGTCTTACTCACGTCGACTACGAAGAGCGTAATCACACAGTCATCTGGAACAGCTGGTGCTCTCATGCATGCCTCAGTGTTGCTTGCCTCGAAGCGAGCATAGAAGTGATTTAGCTCGTCTGGTAGGCTAGTGTCACTAGGCAGCTCGCGGCTGTGCTTCCCTTTGTAGTCTGTAATAGTTTGCAAGCCCTGCCACATAAAATGAGCGTCGGAGCCGGTGTAGTATGATTCAATCTTAGCCCTGTATTGACGCTATGCCTGTTTGATGGTTCGTCGCAGGGCATAGCAGGATTTCTTGTAAGCTTCCAGGTTAGAGTCCCGCTCCTTGAAAGCGGCAGCTCTACCCTTTAGCTCAGTGTGAATGTTGCCTGTAATCCATGGCTTCTGGTTGGGGTATGTACGTACAGGGGGTATGTATGTACAGTCACTGTGGGGACGACGTCCTCGATGCACTTATTGATAAAGCCAGTGACTGATGTGGTGTACTCCTCAATGCCATCGGAAGAGTCCCGGAACATGTTCCATCTTTAAGTTGTCTAACTAATCTTTGCAGGTTAGCATTTTTGCCATGAATCTTGCTATGGAGGCAGCACTGCAGTGGTCACTAGCTGCCACAGTCACAAAGTAATTTCTGTTTCCATAAATGTTTACAATATACACCCAATTTTTACCTTGCAGCTGGCCCATTTAGCAAAAATCGATCAATTCTGCCTCCATGGCAAAATTCATGACAGTAAACATCAACCTGCCTGACCGGCACCCTCTGTCTGATATTGCAAAAGGACAAGTAATCTAGACAGATACTTCTGTAACTCTGAATAAGCGTGGGAGTTGATGATGGCTGAGACCTTGCCTTGCCACTGAGCCACTGAATGGAAATTCACCACAGGAGGTTCCCATGGTTACCGCACTCCCGCCCGCTTGCTCAACTGGCCTCAGCTGAAGCTGATTGGTTGAGCCAGGGCACTTAGCAACCAGATCCCCACTTAGCCTGAATCCAGCCTGTACTTTGGCGTTCAACAGCAGGTCAAAGGTCATATGTATCCTGATTCGTGACCGGCCTCCAACGAACCAGTAACCTACCAGGCGATTGGCTAACAGGTTAAAAGGAGTATTAGGCCCAACTCAAAGACAATAGTCTTAATAGGAGTTGATATCTAACTCAGCAATAGGTGTCAATTCACACGTCATTCAAAATCATAAGAAGTCTATGACTTGGGTGGCTGGAGTCTTTGTCAATTTTTAAGGTCTTCCTCTGACACCGCCTGATATATAGGTCCTGGATGGCAGGGATCTCGACCCCAGTAATGTACTGGGCCATATGCACTTCCTTCTGAACCGCCTTACGGTCGGATGCCAATATTGAGGTCAGTTTGAGCAACATAACAACTACACAAGTCTCAAAGACTCAAACCAGAGAAACAAAGTCTGATTGAGCATGGTAAACTCATAATAACCAAAAGAAGAGACTGACCGATGTTGTTCTCTGCACTGTTGCTACCGTGCTTATAATCATAGTGTACGGAAAAAACAAATCAACATTCTTTAAGCCCCACAAGGCCTGCAGTGTCAGCTGAAACATGTTGTACTCTATTTAGAACTAAACTGCCTTTAACTGCTTAGGTAACTGACTAAAACATTAAAACTAAAGTGCGGGGAGACAAAACATCAAAGGTAATCTGATAACATTAGTGGAAGGTACACTCAGGCACAAGGAATGTGTTGGAGTTGGAGGTTATATATTTTTTTAAACATTACCCAAAACCCCTTACCTCAGCACTCAAAAGAAATGCAATGACAGGATATTTCATATCCATTTATTACAGTCCAGGGAAGGAACAAAAGAAAATAGCATTTTCCTATTAGTCACCCCTCATTTAATTTCCTGGTTGGCCCCCTAGATAGATCAAAACATGTCCAATGTTCATTCACTTGTGAGGGTCTGACCAATCTGTGAGCCTCTTTTATCTCTGGCCAGTCCTTTCCCAGTTGGTTGAGTGACTTCCTCATGTGGCCAGGAGTGCGTCACAAATGGCACCTTATTCCTCTGGGCCCTGGTTAAAAGTAGTGCACTACATAGGCGATAGGGTGCCATGTGGGTCACACACCTGGAGTGTGGTTTCAGTCTGATCACCCACAGGGAGCCCAAGAAGCACAGGTATCCCACATTCCCCTGACTGTGCCATGGGATGTAGAGAGAGAGGGAGAGAGGCAGTTTCCCTGAGAGTGGTTGTCAGGGCACCGAGGAGGTGAGAAGGGGAAATATGCAGTCTGGAAAAACTTATGGAAGGAAGGATTAATGGAGTCACACAGAGAGGGGGAATGAGAGAGAGAGAACATTTGAGAGAAAGAGGGAAATTGAGAAAGAGAGAGGAGGGGTAAGAGGGGGGTAGACTGAGAGAGACAGATAGATTGAGAGTGAGAGCCAAACAGACAGAGAGAAATGGAGAGTGAGAGAGACAGAGAAATAGGGAGGAAGCCAACAGGTAGCCCAAGAAACAGACTCCCCATTCAACCTCCTCCAGTGCTCTCCAGATCAGTATGTTCTGCACAGGAGGACTGTGCCTCATCCTGCCTGTCCGATTGTGTTTAATACAGTACCTCTGTACTCTACTACTGACCTCACCTCAGCCTGTCTCTTCACATCTATGTCATCATTAGTGCAGTCTGATAGAGCACTAATTGCTGCAACAATCAAATCAAGCTGCCCCAGGGGCACATGAGTCTGCTGTGACCAAGACCGGACCTAGACACAAAGGTAGTGCACTACATAGAGAATAGGGTGCTATTTGGGACACAGTCAGTGAGGGAACAACTCCCCTCTCTCTGAGGGGCTAACTCCGTCTGGGGCCACAGAGGCTAGCTCTGGCCCCCTCTACACTCCAGCTCACCCTGATACCCTGTTCAGAATACAATCCATGGGCCACTGGAGAATCAATTCAAGCTGCCAGAAAAAACAGACTGACTGGCTTACAGAGGGTCCAAGTGGGGCCATCAAAGTGTCGGGTTGGCAAGCAATGCCCACATGTAAACAACTGGGTTCATCAAAACAGTTATGCACTTGTTATGCACAGTTACGCATAACCCACTGTCCATTAGCTAGCAGTACTAAAGCATGATGCGGCTTCTAAACAAACAACTGAATAACAGCAGAATAACTTTCATATGCCAGAGTGCTTACAGCCTCAAACAAAAACAACAGGCAGTTTAGCGAGGGCTGTTTTGGCAGCGGTTTTGTTCATGATTGTATCCCAGGGTGAGTCCCGAATGGCACCCTATTCCATACATAGTGCACTACTTTTGACCAGTGCCCTGGTTAAAAGTAGTGCACTATGTAGTGAATAGGGTGCCATTTAGGACACAGTCCCGTGTTGATCCAGCAGGCCTATACGTGAAACTGTTAGATAGAGCTGATTAATGAGTCTCTGTATGAATGAAATGTCCCATCCATCAAACACAGCTGTACTGGGTTACTGCACAGCACAGTGGGCTGGACAGGCAGACAGGTAGTTCTGATCTAATGCACCATGTGCTGGACCAAAAACACTTTCATCTTGTTTACACTGTTCTACTTGCTGTGTAACATAAAAACTATTTATTCATCATACTCACAGATCTTAGCTTGGCTGTAGTGCAATACAAATGGCACAGTAGGTAATGGATGATATGCTCTTCAAAGAAAATGTTTGTTATCTGGGGTAAGATATGCATCTTGAGGTTTCTAGATTGTCATTTATTTCCCTTTGGGTTCCTATAATATTCCATGGGCCATGACGACAGTATAGAGTACAAACAGTAGGCTATCACTTTCTGAAAAAGTGAAGTGTACAAAACAAACACTGAGTACTAAATGTTGGTGAATTGCACACACTCAGACATGTGACTGCTTCACTGTTAACACTTCTCAAAAAGGGAAGTTGTCTATGTTCATTGCGTAAGAGACAGTGGACATTACGTACAAGGAGGGAAGTATTACAGACAATAAAACTCCCTTATCACAACAACAACGAGTTTGTTACTGAGTTTAATGATAACACAGTGACTCAAAGAAATGAGAGGTTGCTGTATTACTGTCGCTACAGAACATAACATTGTGTCCTCATGGGACATTTTCAAATGACTGAGGATTCCGGAATATGAGTCATGCCAACCAACCATGATGTGGTGATTTTATGTTATTGGCTACAGAAAATGTAATTGTGTGTTTATGGAACATTTTGAAATTACTGTGGATTCCGGAATTCCAGTCGTGCCAACCAACAATGATGTGCCGGAGGAGAGAGGACAGAACATCCTGGTTACGCTGAAATCAAACCAGAAACTTTCCCACTCAGCCATGCTGACTTTGGATTGTGTCTGAATAATCTCTTCTCCTCCAGAAGTATGCACTTGTCCACTTCCCATCACTGACTTTACAGGAAATTACTAGTATAAGACATATGGCGGAAACACCCTCTAGTCCATCCCTCCACTAATCCAATGCTTTTAGATTTGTGGGAAGTAGTGAATGAGTTGACACTTCAGGAAGAAGGAGATATTATTGGGAAGCACCTAAGGTGGTCATTGGTTCACCTGTAGCAGACACACAACTCTTACTGTGCACTGTACATATGCTTATTCTGATATCCTGAAGGTCATAGGTCATTTATGGTGGTATTGTTGGTGATTCATACGGGATGCCCATTCATTCACCTCACCTGTAGAGGACACAAGCCACTCTTACTGTGGTAGATATGTTTATTCTGGGATCTTGATTTACCTCATAGGTCGTACTAGTCATTAATCACACATGTGTTTTCTCTGTTAGTTTCATCTTGATGCCAATTCATACACCTGTCCTCACCTGTGCTTAGGTACTGTAGTTGTGAGGCGTATAACCTTGGCTACAGTCACTACCATCTGCACAGTAATGGTACATTCAGTGGTGTGATAAGACTCTTAGAAAAGGATCTGGCCTCCAGAAATAACATGGACTTAGTCTCTCCCTTGTTCCCCTGACCGTGCCATGAGAGAGAGAGAGAGAGAGAGAGAGAGAGAGAGAGGAGAGAGAGAGAGAGAGAGAGGGAGAGAGAGAGAGAGAGAGAGAGAGAGAGAGCATTCCATTCAGATGCAGGAGCATCAGGGCTGGTAGCTAAAAGCCTGACTCATGCTATGCTGTGGGGATAATCGTGTTCTGGAAATCTGCTCAGGAGATCATAACTAAATACATAGGCTACTCTACTCCTATTCGGAATGAGGCACCTAAACAAGAACTACATTATGTTCTATTGAATAGATCCTTCTGTACAACAGTGACATCCTTCATAGGAGCACAGGACCCACAGGCTTTTTGATGACATCCCTTCAAGCGTCATTGAACCTCTTAAGTACTGCACTCATGCAGTACTGATGATTAAACTTAGGGCTGTAGTACGTACATCCAAATGTTACATTTAAAGCTTTAAGGCCTCACATTTGCTTTGACGCAATATTGAGACCCTCAAAATGTCTGTCCAACAGTTGGCCTGGATCCCATGCAAAACAAGCTGCCCAGAGAGCTAGGACACTGGGTGAATGAAAATGGGAAGATCATGACCACACTTTGCATGGCCCATTGCATACAATGAGGGTCAAGCCGATCATTTGCTTTGAGGTTCATGTGTTAGGCATCTTTTGAGGGTCAGGTCGGGGCCTAAGGCTGCGTTTACACAAACAGCCCAATTCTGATATGTTGCCCAATTATTGGCAAAAGAGCTAATCTGGTTGGTTGAAATACCAATACCCTGGATTCCATGCAAAACAAGCTGCATGAATGAAAATGTCCAGATCCTGATTCCTGACCACACTTTGCATGGACCATTACACCCTTCGTGACCTGGGAGAATATCTTTAATCTCAGTGTGCTGAACAGGGGGTCAGGTGTAAAGGATTAGCTATGCTCTAGTCAAGCAGCAGCCCAAGGCCTGGCTGGAGTGAGTCTTCATTATTCACAGATTACAACCTTCTAAGAGCCCAAACCCCAACAGATCTACCGGTAGCCTCAGCTGTACCTCTCATGTTCTATTTTTGTTTCTGGGTTCATTTTGGTGGCTGGCGATCCCCTGGAACAAAAGTATAGGTGTCCTATTCTATATATATAATATAATATATAATATAATATAATTTTTACATAACCTACATTACTTATCTCATATGTATATGTATATACTGTACTCTATATCATCTACTGCATCTTTATGTAATACATGTACCACTAGCCACTTTAAACTATGCCACTTTGTTTACATACCCTACATTACTCATCTCATATGTATATACTGTACTCGATACCATCTACTGCATCTTGCCTATACCGTTCTGTACCATCACTCATTCATATGTCTTTATTTACATATTCTTTATCCTTTTACACTTGTGTGTATAAGGTAGTAGTTGTGGAATTGTTAGGTTAGATTACTCGTTGGTTATTACTGCATTGTCGGAACTAGAAGCACAAGCATTTCGCTACACTCGCATTAACATCTGCTAACCATGTGTATGTGACAAATACAATTTGATTTGATATAGTGCACTACTTTTGACCAAAGCCCTATAGGCCCTGGTCAAAGGTAGTGCACTTTAAAGGGACGCACCCGTATGTGCGGATGGGACATGTATTCATGTGGAGACACATACATGAATGTACACTCATGCACATTATGCATGCACAATCAGGGGCAGTTTTTACTCAGAAGCATTAATACAAATAGCTGGTTCAGTAGCTTACAAACAAACTACTTGAGTTGATCCACTGGGCAAAGAAGCCAGTTTAACATTGAGTTTTAATGTACCTTTGATTGAGTTATCAACTAACATGAATTCAATGTGAAATCAACAAAAACATTTGTTCAAGTCATTGGATGTAGGTTTAAAGTCAGTGGAAAAAAATACTAATTTCTTTACGTTGATTACTTTTTGCAATCTAATCCATTTTCCACCTTGATTCCACATTGAATTATTTTGTTGAAATGACATGGAAATAACGTTGATTCAACCAGTTTGTGCCCAGTGGGGAGAGTCAGTTGGTGTGTATCTCCTATCCAGCCTATCCCCGTCCCCATGACAGGGAGTGTGAAGCATGCGGACTCAACACAAAGACATCATTCACACTGGCCCTTACATAACCTTCAGATATAAAGCCTTTAATTTTGGGTTAGACACCATATCCTCTGTGTATTGTACCCTACAGCTAGGTAATGGGCAGAAAGGTTGAACAGAACTATAACATAGTATTTCAAAACATTATTTCCTAGAAGTCCATTCCACATGGAAAAGTACCTCTAAATACCTCTAACCTCTAACTCGGGTATTCCCCCAGGGGTACACACAATGCCGTCGGGGGTACGCCAAATAAACTTGTGATTCACATTTACAACATAAATAAATAAATCTTCACATTTTCAAACAGTTCCTTTATATTTTCCAACGGGGCTTTACATTTGGGTGAGGTTTTTTTCTCACCTGAGTAGCCTCGTTTTACTGACAAAAGTAGAATTAAACCATCTAGTTTTCAGTGAAATAACAACACAATGTCAAATACAGGTAGCCTAGTCAAATAATTAACATCCAATCACATTAACCGTTACTCTCTCGCGGGAACACCACTAACGGTTCGTAACTTCTGCTCATGTTAGTATCTGTACTGATGGTGCAAAAACCATGACAGGGACTGGTAACGCGCGTGCAAGCAGTTGCTCCTGACCCCACTTGGGCACACTGCAGCATCCACCCAAGAGGCTCTTGCTGCCAAGGGAATGCCTGACAGCTTGAAAGACGTTTTGGACAATACAGTGAAAATGGTGAACTTTGCTAAAGCAAGGCCCCTGAACTCTTGTGTATTTTCTGCACTATGTAATGATATGGGCAGCAACCATGTAACGCTTTTACAACATTCAGAAGTGCGCTGGTTATCAAGGGGCAAAGTATTGACATGGTTTTTTAAATTGAGAGACGAGCTTAAAGTTTTCTTTACTGACCATAATTTTCACTTGTCTGACCGCTTGCATAATGACGAATTTCTCACACGACTGGCCTATCTGGGTGAGGTTTTTTCTCGCCTGAATGATCTGAATCTAGGATTACAGGGACTCTCCACAAATATATTCAATGTGCAGGACAAAATTGAGGCTATGATTAAGAAGTTGGAGCTCTTCTCTGTCTGCATTAACAAGGACAACACCCAGGTCTTTCCATCATTGTATGATTTTTTTTTGTGTGCAAATGAACTCAAGCTTACGAACAATGTCAAATGTGATATAGTGAAGCAACTGAGTGAGTTGGGTGCGCAATTACTCAGGTACTTTCCCGAAATGGATGACACAAACAACTGGATTCATTATCCCTCATTCACTTGTGAGGGTCTGACACTGCCTCCAGTCCACTTACCGATATCTGAACAAGAGAACCTCATCGGAATTGCAACAAGCGGTTCTGTGAAAATTGAATTTAAGACGCTGATGCCCTTTGTAACCACCTACCTATGTGAGAGTGGATTCTCAGCCCTCACTAGCATGAAAACTAAATACAGGCACAGACTATGTGTGGGAAATGATTTAAGGCTGAGACTCTACAATACAACCCAATATTGCAGAGTTATGTGCATCCTTTCAAGCACACCCTTCTCATTAACCTGTGGTGAATTATTCACCATTTTCGATGAACAAATAAGGTTTTATATGTAAGATGGTTAAATAAAGAGAACAATTATTATTATTATTATATTATTATTTGTGCCCTGGTCATATAAGAGCTCTTTGTCACTTCCCATGAGCCGGGTTGTGACAAAAACTCACACTCATTCTTATGTTTAATAAATGTCTCGTATAGTGTGTGTGTGTGGCAGGCTTACAATAATGGCAAAAAACAACATTTGAGAGTCCGTTGACTCTGGTGCTAGAGGGGGTACGCAGCTAGAGGTTGAATGTTTGAAGGGGTATGGGACTATAAAAAGTTTGGATACCACTGCTCTAACTGATTCTAAGAACCCCACCACCTCCAACCTCCTCTGCTGACACAGACTAAGCTGTGTCACGGTGCCGTGAGAGAGACTACAGGAGTTAAATATTGTACTAGTACCCAGAACTCAGTTAGGTAGCTAGGTTACGCAGTCAGTGCTCTTAATCGGTTGTCCCAGTGGTTGCTGTGCCGTCATTAGGGCCAAGGCCAATCCTCTGTCTTACACAAGCTTAATACCAGAATCTGACCTCTTCCTCACGCATCAGGATGATTAAGAGTCAATGGGAAGAACTTTCGGCCTTTAAGCAGAATATAAAATGCACTTGCACATCTACGTTTCCTTGTTGCAGGTGTGTGGGCATCATCATTGATGTCTTCGAAGTCAAAAAAGACCTGCACATTGCTATTGCCAGTATCATTACCATAAAGCAGAACCATTACTCCTCCAATACACACAGGTATCAGACTGTTTGACTAGGCAATGACAAAGTCCTTTAGATGGGCGACTATTCAAACCTGGACAGACTTGAATTGTCATTGCTGCTGATGTAATGCAAACAACAGACATACACATGAGGTCAAGTACACTATTAATATGAATCTGAGCAGATTTTCTTCAATTAAATTATACACAGACAGACTGAATTAAATTATGGCCACGTGTAGGACACTGCCATAGATGGGTACAATGCTTCTGAGAAGAGAAAAAAAATGGGTTTAATCGGATTGTTCTGTCCAGAGCTGTGCCGTTTCTATTGCTCTTCCAGTAGGGTTTGATAAATGCTGTGTGTCACATTGAACTCCCTCCCTAGGCCTAGTTTTAAAAACACAGAGTTCTAGAGCTCTGCAATGACACAGACGAGCCTGAAATGAATGACCAGTGTTTTCCTGCCAACACAGATGCAAGCGTTCAAGCTTGGTGGTCAACCTATCTGCATGCAGACCACGTCAACTTGAGAGACAGTCAGCATTTCAATAGACAAACAAAGCTGAAATTCATAGCCTGTCCTGTGATCTTAGACGCTATGCCAATGACAGAGCTCTGTCTATGGGCTGTATTGTTGTTGTCTAATGATGTATTCTGAGTCATCCCACCATGCTAGTCCTTTGTGTAAGGGGCTCTGTGAGACCACAGTCACCACCCACCATCAAAGCCGTTACTGCATCAGTTTCTAACTATCTATATTGTAGTGTAACAGACCAAGGGTTGGGGTCAGAATGCATGGTAAACTCAGTTTGAATATGAATTGAAAAAATGTCAAGAGGAAGTATAAATGTAAATGGGAGGAAAGTAACCTAGCAGTTAAGAGCGTTGGTTCTAAACTCAAAGGTCGCTGGTTTGAATCCTTCAGCAAACAAGGTGAAAAATCTGCTAATGTGCCCTTGAGCAAGACACTTAACCCTAATTGCTCCTGTAAGTCACTCTGGATAAGAGCTTCTATTAAATGACTAAAATGGGAAAGACAAGATATTCTATATAATTCTAATCATACTACATATGAATGACTTATTTTACACGTAGGAAGATGAGATATGTAGACTTACTGTATGCTACACAGACAGAGAGATTGTTCTGGATGGACTGTGTTGCTGAAACGGTAACTGTGTAGATTGTGACCTAACAGACACCTTGAGCAGTCCTCTGCTGTCCCCTAGTGGGGAAAGTGTCACTTTCCACAATGAATCAACAAAAAAATGCCTATTGAATTTGCCCAATCTAAATGTATGTTTGTTGTGAATATCTTCTGAAATCAATACAGATAAACTGTCCAGGAGTTGGCGGATGCTTTAGTCCAGGTCTGGGAGGAGATCCCTCAGGAGACCATCCGCCACCTCATCAGGAGCATTCCCAGGCGTTGTAGGGAGGTCATACAGGCACGTGGAGGCCACACACACTACTGAGCCTCATTTCGACTTGTTTTAAGGACATTACATCAAAGTTGCATCAGCCTGTAGTGTGGTTTTCCACTTTAATTTTGAGTGTGACTCCAAATCCAGACCTCCATGGGTTGATAAATTTGATTACCATTGATAATTTTTGTGTGATTTTGTTGTCAGCACATTCAACTATGTAAAGAAAAAAGTATTTAATAAGAACATTTCATTCATTCAGATCTAGGATGTGTTATTTTAGTGTTAAGTCAATCCTAGGACCTCAAACTTGTTAATGGTCAAATGAAACCAAATAGTAATCAGTAAAAAAAAACATCTAATTGTGGGGCTACATTGTTGACTTGATACCATAACTGAAAAGGTAATTTTTTTTAAAGCCTCAGAATGTTTAAATAATTATATTACCGTAGGCTTCTCTTGCTTTTCATTATCTGGTAAAACAATATTATATCAATAACACGCAAGCTGTTCCGCAAGGCTTGGTCTGTCGTGGCTGTGAACTGGGATGGTTTGTGGCCCTGCAGTGTTTCCAAGGCTAAGTTAGCTAAACCTCAGACATGCTTACACTTAACATGTGTCATTGAAGACTATAATAGGATTGTATCAAATCACTATTTGTTTAAAACCCCTATAACAGGACTGTCTTTGACTTGGTATAATTTGGACTTCTTGATTTATTCTTGGACAGATATCCTTCCCAGGAGTTTGGGAGGTAGCCTAGAGGTTAGAGAAATGGACCTACCACCAGAGGGTTGCTGGTTTGAATCTCGATTTGCAGGTTTGAACTGTTGTGCTTGTGAGCAAGGCACCTATACTCTAAAACCACATGACAACATTTGATGTAAAAAGGGCTTTGTAAATACATTTAAATTCAAATGGTGCATATGAACTAGCCAACTAGTGCACTAGTATGCCTCATTTAATCAGGGGTCACCAGCCTTTGACAATTTTGATTTGTTTTGGAATCGACAGGATCTTTTCAAGCAAGATGGAATCCAGCCGAACAAACATGGATCTTGGATACTCTCATCCAATCTTGTCCCATTCAATTGAACTTCCTTGTTGGCTAATATGGGAAGTTCAGCTTCTTGGATAACCCCATAATTGACATTTGGGTCCAAGACACCAACCCCTACGTTCTTGTACTGAAATAAAGAAAGAAAAAAACTAAATGAGAATACAAATACAGTTGTTATAAACCATTTATTGTCTTGTCACCGCTCAATGTGTTGAAGGTATGTTAGAAGATGAACCTTGAGTAGACCAATGTACACCTTGCCCTCAGATGGTTGATATAGGCCTACCCGCAGTCTCTTCAACAAAGCTGGATATACTGTATCATTATACCATTTTAAACAGATATTGCGATAGTTATTGGTCTCGGTTTATATTTTAAACAGCCTCGAGTGCATTACATTGCATTGACATGATTCCAACAATGAGAGAATTTGTTTGACAATGTATTATTACAAGGGGTTCAGTACACTACAGAACCCCTGTGAGTAGAAGGCATAGCTTATTTAGTCAAGCAGCGCCCCATAGTGGCTATCGTGAGAAATATGCGCACCTTTCACTTTCGGTTTTCTCGAAATGCATAGTTACGACCTTTGTTTTGAACGAACGACTACACTAGATAGATAGGTAAGTTTAGGTTCGAATTACACCATTTTTAGGAAAAGGAAAACACAAGACGTTCTGTAAAATGCTAAACTTGCGTCAGTATCTTTGCTATGTGTTTTCTTAGAGGGAAAACTGGTGGAAAACGAGTGTGAAACTCTGACAGGGATTAAAACAACATTGCCAAACAAATAACATTGATTGGGAGAACTTCTTCGTTAACTGACATATCCTTAAACAGTTAATCTAATGTAAGAATATATTGCGTTGAATGGAATATTTCGTACTGTTAAAATGCTTACTTTCAGTAACCTTCAGTTTTTCACCCTACATGGCCTTTATAGTCTCCATTACTTGCATGATGTGGTTTCAACTTCGGTCACGTTGCTCATCTCTTTCTCCAGTGTTGACAGAACTTCACAATGGATGGTATAGTCGTGGAGGTTCTTGGCGTCCCCAATATCCTTGCCTCTGATAGAATGGTTGACAAGCTCACTATACACTTCCTGCGACCACGGAACGGGGGAGGAGAGGTGCAGAGAGTGCTGTTTCCATCTGATAGCCCGGGACAGGCCTTTGTCATATTTGAGGAACCAGAAGGTAGGCGATCTACTGTAACTGATGGCGGGGTAACTTATATATATTCAGTGGCTGAACTAGACATGAAGGGGATCAGGGACAAAAATGGATGCAATGAATATATGTCACAATATTAGTAGGTGTTAGAGTAGGCTACTCTTTCCCCCTGAATTTATTGATACATAAAACCACCACAAATACTTGATAATTTTTTAAACCTACCCTCTCTCTTTTGCAGTGGCTGCCCATGTCTCGCGGTTGACCCATGTGTTGGAGGTGGACCAACAACAATTTTGTCTCAAAGTCAGAATAGTTGACAGGCCTGAGGTAGGGAAAAGCCCCCGTCCCTTGTATTACATGTCATATTGTTCAAGTGTAATTAAATCCTAATGTTTATCTTGTTTTGTTTTATTTTTATGTGTATCACAGGTGGACATGCCAGTCAAGGCAACTCTGGATGTGAGAATGTTCCCCAATGACAGAGAGGTGCGGCGACTCCTAGACATCCATGGCTTTAAGGTGAACGAGCTTCAACATGGTCAGCTGCGTGTCCAGGGCTCCTTTCTGAAGCTCAGAGCAATGAAGGCCCAACTGCAGCAGCTCCTACACCAAGACAACCAGCCCCAATACAACCCTTCCCCACCTAGCCTCAGTGGCCATGCCTCTGGGACCTACAAAGCCTCCACCAGGATGCACCAGACCAATGGCACTGCAATGCATGCTGGGAACATGAGTCCTATGTATGCTGGGAGCAGGAGTCCTATTTCAGTCAATGGAGAGCAGTTTGCACATGTCCTGCAGTCTTCTTCCCCGACCAACTATTCACGGGACTCAGGGTCACCTTGTAGCCTCTCCAGCCCCCAGAGTGACAACCTATCTCCCAGTCTTCTGGCACCAGGGTATGCGGCCAATGTGACCCACAGGAGGAACCCATCTCCCAGCAGGTCTCGCAGTGTGGTCTCCTTCCTAATGGACGCAGATGTGCTCCGATATGCCCAGTGCGTCAGGAAAAAAGACATTGATACAATTCTTGGAAGCAACAACATTCAAATGAATGTGCAGCCTAGTGAATGTTCCGATATCAGTTCTGTTAGCCTCGAGGGGAAGAACCCAAAGACTGCTATGGAAAAGCTGCAAGACTATCTCACTACACTCAACACAACACTACGCACCCAAGAAATCCCACTGGGAACAATCGATCACAACGGGCAGGTTAGAATTAGTAAACTGATTCAGAGGTTTAATAGTGTTTATCCTACTGTCCTCGTCAATCAGGTCGGAGATATTCTCCGCCTTGTAGGGCCTTCCAGGGACAGTTATGACATGATGCAGATTCTCTTGGGAAAACCCCTAGAAGTTCCACCAGCCGGGCGAACAGGGAGGGCACTGGACAGGGGCTCAAGGGACAGGAGAAGCAGTTCTCTATCGAGTCTGCCCAAAAGGAAGGATGCCCCCATCCCATGGGACCCTGCCCCTGTGTCTGCTGCTGTACCAGATTACTCCCCCTCAAAGTACCAGGGTGACTCTGGGCATGGAAGGACTGTACAGAGGGCTGGAAGCCCAGTACCCTATACATCCACCCCCAGTCACAGGGGAAGAAGTCACTCTGATTCACAGGAGAAAGTAAAGGAGCAGAGAGTAACACAGAGGGACTTCTCCAGGCAAGAAAGGGTGGATGATGTGGTAGGGCCCTCTGCTGGAGCTCAGATGCCAGTGATGAAAAATAAGTCATTACTTCCCAAAATTCCTACAAACAAAGCAGGTTGGAAGGATGTGCTATTAGGGAAAATAAAGAAAAGGCCATAACAAGTCACTAGTTTACATTCTGACACCTATAATAAAATTGGCTTTAGCTGTTTATTTCTTGAATATCTTATATGTCATGATGTGGGGCATAAAATTGATTATGACAGATTCTAATATGTTCTTTCTTATGGTCTGTTTTGAAACTATTATTGTTAATAAATGTGGTTGATTTTATTTATATTTATTGAGGGTTAAAGAGTATGACAAATGTATTATATTTGTAAATCTTTTTTGTTGCTCTGATATTTGTTGTTATTTTCATTGTGTTTGAGACTAAATCACTTTCGAAAGGTTTTGTATAAAATGTGCAAATGAAAACGCAATTCTGGGATGATCTCATTCAATCACTTGTGGAAACTGTCATGGAACGTGGTAATTGAAATTCTTCACGTAGATTAAAATCAACATATTCTCTCTTTAGAATTGGCATTGACTCCACATTCCACTTAATTCTGTTACTATATCAGTCTGCCTCTATGCTTTTGCCTTAGTATCTGGTTGTGTGCTTCTTGTCAGACTGATTCTGTGTGTGTAACTTCTGGACTCAGAGTGTCATGTTGTGTGATGATGGAGCCAGAAGCAGATGAGAGAGGAAGTGCTCACTGACGCAGCCACCCCCCTCTACACAGGATGTGAGGCGGCCCCACGCAGTCGACATGACAGAACACAAGGCACACTGACAGAGGAAGTGCTGATCAGAGCTAAGCAGGTTAGGAGGGGGTGAGTGGTAGTGTAGTCTATGGAATGATACTTATGAGGTAATGGGGCATGTTCTTAATATTATGAAAAATACATTAAGAACACCTTCCTTATATTGACTTGCAACTCCCCCTTTTGCCCTCAGAACAGGGCAAAAGGACTGCAAGGTGTCGAAAGCGTTCCACAGGGATGCTGGCCCATGTTGACTCCTGGAGTGTTGCAGTTCTTGACACACGTACACAAACCATGTCTCAAATGTCTCAAGGCTTAAAAATCTTTAACCTGTCCCCCCCTTCATCTACACTGATTGAAGTGGTTTTAATACGTGACGTCAATAAGGGATCATCATACTGTAGGCTTCACCTGGATTCACCTGGTCAGTCTAAGTCATAATGTTTTGTACACTCAAGACACTTCAGTTTTTTCCCCCCCAATTACTGGCAAAAGAGCTAATCTGATTGTTAAAAAATACTGTTAGTGGAAAAATAGAATGAGGCTGCCTGTGTAAACGCAGCTTTAGAGAAGCAAAAACCACTCCTAGCCAATGAGTGCTATGAGGTTTTATGTTGAGGTCCATTGCCTCATCATACACTGTTTCCCAAACAACGTTGGTTTACATGTAGAAAAACAAATAGCTGAGTTCAAATGTAAGATGTTAGATGACCACCAACGACTAAGGCTGCGACTCAGAGGCTGACAGAAGTACACTGACTGAAATGTCTGAAAACAGATTTGGTTTGTTAACTACATTTTATTATTTGGCAATATTGACAAAGACTGAACCGCTCTTTGTCCTCTCATACACTGATGCCACCCCCACACAATGTATCACCATCCTTTTCCAGAGGTTGGTAGAAGACTGCTCTTCATACATTCTGACTCATGTCTGGAGCCAGATTACCTGTCCTGCATTGGGAAATACTATACTGTTGAAACAGAGTGGAAATCTTGGTTGTCTCCACAGGAATCGGTCAATCCCGCAAACTTTACAGAAATATTTTGCCTTCAATTATGATGTGGTTTAATGTCTGATAACGACGAGCCTGATGTCTAGCTCATGACAAACCCCAGGGGGATGATGAATGCTGCTGTGGAGTCAGAAGCAGGAAATGCACTGATCCTTCCCAGGAGATAAGGGAACGTTGTTCTCAAATTTACAGCAGATTTACAGGATTAACTGTACATGGTTGGGCAGTGGAGAGAGCCTATGTGTCTCTGTTCTGTTTTTATTTTCTGTCAAATATGTGAAGTCTTAACAGAAAAAAGAGGCATGCAAAGGGAGGCTGAAAGACAGAGAGAAGGAAAGAGAGAGTGAGAGAGCTCGAAAGATGGAGACACATGCAAGTATGGCAGAAAGAGAGAAAGAGACAGTGAGAGGGAAAGCCTGAGAGAGCTTCTGCAATGGTTCACTCGCTGTGGTCTATCTCCCACGGAAACAAGGAGGTCTGGAGGCCTGTGGCAGGAAAAGGAGGATGCAGAAGTGCTGTATGTATTTAATGATAGCTCTTCTCTGTCCTGTTATGTACACTATATATACACTACAAACACAACACACACACACACACACTCACTCTCCCACTAGCCACAGACATCAATTAAAGATCTATTCCATGTTGGTTCAATGTAATAATGTTGATTCAACCAGTGTGTGCCTTCAGCTCTCTCACACACGCATGTACACACACACACACACACACACACACACACACACACACACACACACATACACACACACACACACACACACACACACACACACACACACACACACACACACACACACACACACACACACACACACACACACACACAAACTCACATACACACACCACTGAGAGGATGACGTGCTGCAGCATGCCGACCACAGCCCTCAGTGACTTGACTAAGCAGCACACCATCCCAGAATCCACCACACCACAAAAGAACAGACTTACGCCACACCCACAGCACGCTACCGGGCCCCAGCAGCACTTGTCTGCCTGCCTTCACTTCTCTCTCTTGTCTCTTCAGTCCTCGTTCGTTCGTTCCTCTCTGTTTATCTGTCTGTCCGTCAGGATGGCGGAGCTGGAGGGTCTGGAGTTTGGGAAGTCGGATTTTGTCCTTCTGGATGAGGTGAACATGGAGCAGTTTATGGAGAATCTGAAGTTAAGGTAAGTCCTGATTGTAGAGTCTCCTCTGGTAGAGATGAGGTAGAGGGGAGGAGGAAGCAGCTGTCGGTAACACAGGGATGGAGATGAATCTGTCATGGGGACACCTACTGATGACTTTGTGGGCCCTCAAATCTTGTATATGTATCTGTTATCTCAAACTGTTTGTTTGTGTGCTTGTAGGGTTGTGATGTCACAGCTTGATATTTGAGAGCTCTGTTGTCAGAGAGTGTGTACTCATCAGCCTCACAACAATGGCAACTTTTCAGGGCCTCTCTTACAGGAGTGTTATAAACTCTTTGTTTGTACAAGAACCACGGTGAAGAAGTTGACTTGTAGAGAACGTGAGAGAGAGAGAGAGAGAGACAGGAAAAGGAGAAGGATGAGTCATTTCTGGTTTGACTTTCCCGCCCACCTTCAGTGGTTGCGATATGAACTTGCAATGTTCAGTTAGTTGCTATCACCATAGAAACGGTCACATAAATAGATGCATTGTAAATCAAGAATACGTCATCAACCCATTGATCAAGACCTGAGTCTAAACTCGTTTTGTTTGACTTCACACTAACGGGAACTACTTTCCTGTAAAAGCCCACCCTTTCTGATTGGTTTTCTCTGTGACGTATTCTGTTGAGTTTGAGTGAATCAGGTGACCTTTTTTTCCTCTATTTTGGGTGTGGTGTGACTGACTGCATCTGCTGCTAAATTCACCCTTCTCAGCATCTCTCCATTCCAACACTTGTCAGACAGCACATCTCGCTTTTATCTCTCAAGTTTGGTAACGTCGTGACATGCCCTTCTCTTGAGACAGTATTGAGAAACCACATAGCACCACATCTTTAGAATCCAGTGGACGCCTAGGAGTTAGAGTAGAATATCGCTCAAGAATTTACAGTGGCCAAACATGTCAATTATTTATTTTATACAGCTCACAGATTCTTAGCAAATGGACACTAGTTTCATGTCACTTTTCTCATCATAGTCCACAGGTGCATTTGAGATGGCATCCTATTCCCTTTCCTATATAGTGGGTCAAAATTAGTGCACTATAGGGAATAAATAGGAAATAGGATCCTGTTTCACATGTGTAGCCCATGTGTTTTAGTCAGGCCTTTGCCCTAGAAGGTAAGCTAGGCAATACATGCAACAAATTCTTATTCCCTGAAGCTCTCATTCATTTGATCATGCCCTGCCTGACCAGACTTGCCCCATGGCAATGTCTGGAGAAACATTCAGGGCCACTTGATGTTAGATAGGAATTTATAAAATAAAGCTTTCCTTTAATATTGCCCATCAAGATACTATTAGGATCAGTCATTGTCACTGCCTGGTCTTAGTATACATCTAATATACACTGTAAATGACTGTTTGTGCCCATATTTTTATCACAGGTTGTGACATTTACAGTGTTTTTGGTTTAGAAGCAAATAGAGGTGATTAATGACTTCATGCATATTGTATTTTTACACATAGAAACAGACAATTCTGTGTAATTTCAGCAGAATAGATGCCACAACAAGTCAAACCAATATCCAGGAAGATTAAACAAGGTGAAGGAAGTGACACCTCTTGTGGGTTGTCACTAATTATCACAGCCACAAAGTCATAATTATGGCTAAACTCCACCGATTAAACCTAACTCTAACTCTAACCTTAAACATAGTGCTGTTGAAACTGACTTTATGGCTGAGTTTTCTAGTGGAAACCCCTCTTGAGCCATAATTTGTACATACTTCCTGTTCTCACTTCCCACCTGTGTCACTTCCTGTCCTTTGGGGCGTGTTCCCTTGAGGGTGAGAGGTCTGACTTTAGGTGCAAAAATATGTTGTCGTTTTTATGTCAGGGTGTTTCTCTGTAAAATAGGTTATCTAATGTCTATGTAAACATCTCTCTCTGGTGTTGATGGGGTGGACACTTAGATACTGACTGTTGAATGTGGTGTGGGTATTTGTAGGCTATACATAGCCTATATAAATAAGCATTGCTGTGACACAAATTATTCTGGTCCCCCTTGTTACAGTGTTATTATCACGATTTGGCTTTTTCATATCAAAATTATGTTTCTGTTGTGGACATTGATACTTGGACAGTTTTCAAGTCAGTTCAAGTATACTCAAATGCTACATGAAGACATTACATAAAAATATAAAACCATACTTCAAAAGTAAATAAATTCAACTCTGTCTCTGTGTTTGTTTGTGTGTCTGGCAGGTTTGAGAAAGCCCGTATCTACACCTTCATAGGTGAAGTGGTGGTGTCAGTCAATCCCTACAAACAGATGGACATCTACGGTAAAGAGGCCATCGACGCGTACCGCGGCCGGGAGCTGTACGAGAACCCACCCCACCTGTATGCTGTGGCCGACGCTGCGTACAAGGCCATGAAGAGACGGGCCAAAGACACCTGCATCGTCATATCAGGTCTGTCTCAGACTCCAGTCTCCTACTCTTTTCATTCATTCATTCATTCATTCATTCATTCATTCATTCATTCATTCATTCATTCCATCTCATGCTCCAACCATCGTCTTTTACCTAGTTTACCACAGTCCTGCTCAGCTTGGTTGACTCACACCTTGCTGGTTTCTGAGCAGGTCAGAAGGCATGGTGCATGAATACTTTTTTAACTGGCTATGTCCTGTTGCCTTCATATAAAATTGAGGACAGTTTTGTTGATTTATGTATGTAATATTTCTAAGGGCACTATCATGTGATGGAACATTCATGCCACAGTATTGCTTCCTGGCGTATACAGTAGCACCCTTTTATCAATAGTTTACTGAGGGAAGTAGAACTGAGCAGGGTCCCTAATCTATTCACAGTCTGTCCTGTTGCAGACCCCATCATGCCACTCTGTCTGTCTATGAGGTTTTCTCGTTTGAGCAAAAGTCTGTCCTCCGTCCTCTCTCCTCCATGACCCTGAAACCGATATGCGGTAGTGTGGTCGAGGAGTGTGTCAATTCGGCAAACGGAAAACAGTCCTCCTCTCCTCGATAGCCTCCTTTTGGTGAGGAAGCACAAGTGTACTGTATCCTATGAGTCCTACACTTGTGAGTCCTTCGCGGAAGAGTTTTGAAATCTGCCACAACCCCTTTGAATCAGCTGTTGTTTTCTCGAAGGAGAAAAAAATGCACACATGCTTAAAAAACGATATGCTACTTATCCCTTTATCTATAAAATGTATTGCACAACTAGCTAGATTTGTTTTTATCACTTTATTTAAAAAAATGGGGATTCCACCCTGTAAATGTAATTTGCCTGATGACGTGCGATTGAAGAAGGGGAGTTTCATTTCATACCAGCACATTTTCATCTTATTTCCCTCTCCTTGCCACCACTCCTCGATTACTTTTGATATTTTTTAAAAGGAGGCCAGAGAGGACGGAGGAGAGAGGACACAGCTAGTCTAATTGAGAAAAGGCCAATGTCTACAGTTTCTGAGTGTTCTCAGTTTCTCACTTCCTCCAGGATGCTTATTGGTCTTCACTGTTGCTGCAATGGTCTTTTCTTAGTTGCACTAGCTCATAATGTCCTGTTTCCTCCTCTGCAGTGAGTAGCAGGCTACTTTACGGTCATAGAAAGAGGAATAGAAACATGGTGATTGGTGACTGACAGTCAATAACTACTTTAAGAAAATTCATGCCATAAATACACTTCAGTTTACCATGTATGATCTCACATCATAGAAGTACAAATATACTGTATGTCTACTAATATATCCAGTATCTGTGGTAAAATACACAAGTAATGTACATATACTGCTATATGTGAGTTTCTTCTTTGTTATTAATGGTCTGTGTGTCCCAGGTGAGAGTGGAGCAGGAAAGACAGAGGCTAGCAAGTACATCATGCAGTACATCGCAGCTATTACCAACCCCAGCCAGAGAGCAGAGGTCGAGAGGTGAGTCAGTGTCAAATGTCAGGGGTCAGCAAGGTGTTGGGGGACAGGAGGCTCTCCTCTCCCAGTTAAATAACTACATCTTAGACTGGGTTACAAGTTTTGTTTCTGAAAGGAACTTCAGTATATTGCATTTAGTCTTATGCATCAGGCTTCCTCCCTAACCTCAGAAGTACAATAGCCCAGAGACAAGGTTATATTGTGTCAGTCTCAATGTCATAGACACAAATTCACAATTGAAGGGTGGAAAGGACTTCCAATTCACCTCTCTCTTTTTCTCTTCCTCTCCTCTCACTCTTTGGGCCACATTGTCACCTGATACTATCAATGATGACCACCCTCTCCTCTCTTACACAGTGTGAAGAACGTTCTGCTGAAGTCAAACTGTGTGCTGGAGGCCTTCGGTAACGCCAAGACCAACCGCAACGACAACTCCAGCCGCTTCGGCAAGTACATGGACATCAACTTCAACTTCAACGGGGACCCCACCGGCGGCCATATTAACAACTACCTGCTGGAGAAGGTAAGAGCAATATGATTAGATAGGATAGAGAGAGACATGCAGTGATTGGCACTTGAAGTGAGGGGAAGGACTTAACAGATAGGCGGGGAGATTTGATTGGATGGTTTGAACAGAAGTCGTATTTATAGGCCAAGTTTCCCAGACACAGATTAAGCCTTGTCCTGGACTACAAACGGAGATTGAACATGCCTTTTAGTGAAGGAATATATAATAGTGAGGGAATATACTTAATATGTGTCTGTGTCCATAGTCTTCTTTTGAAAAGTGATCCACTTTCTGGTCTTCATTTCGTGGTGGAACATATATGTTTGATAAAGGTGGTGAAGCAGAGAGAGGTGAGAGAGTGAGTCCGTGAATAGAAATGCCTGTGAATTACACCCTGTTCTGTTCTGGTTCTGTTGAATGATAATGAAGGGCTCGCCTGGGGGCATGATGAGATAGGTTGCTGTTTTTAATCCTTTCTATGAGCCAGCCTATCACACCATCTGACACAGTGGGGCTGTGTGAACGACGGTGTCATCCATTCTCACTGCACAGATGCAACCTTACCAACTGTGGATCAGTGAACTGTCTGAACCCTGTTCTCCCGTCTTGTATTGGGAGTTCTGTGGTTGGTTAAACTTGCTGCCTGTGTGTATGTGTTTGTGTGTGTATGTGTGTGTATTCATGGACTTTTCTCTGTTCTCACATGCAAAGTCAAGGGTTGTTCAGCAGCAGGGAGGAGAGAGGAACTTCCACTCCTTCTATCAGGTAAATATTGATCTTTACTGGTCAAACGTATGCACGCATGACTGTAAGACACTTTGGATAAAAGCGTCTGCTAAATGGCATATATTGTTAAAATAAAGTCATAAGTATGATTAATAATGGCTTAATGCTGTTTGGATCAGGACATGTTTGGCTGGATCAGGAACACGTGGAAAAGGCTATTTTCATTTGTTCTATTACAGATCCATCATTTGTAATGAATGTTTCCACATTTTCCCAATTCAACTTCTGTACTGTACTGTGTGTGTGTGTGTATTTCCACAGATACTGCGTGGAGGTTCAGAGGAAATGCTGGGGTCACTTCACCTCCAGAATGACCCTGTCAACTATGTGTACACCAGAGAAGGAGCTGCCTCCACTGTGAGTTCTCCTTCACTCTTCTACAGTAGTTCCACAACCTTACCATGACATTGGTTGCTGGACAAAACGCATAGACACTCAACACTAATTTGTGAATACAGTGTTTCCACCTTTCTCTAAGAAAGGAAAGCAACGTAAAGTAAAGTAGCATAACGTTACGTAACCTAGGGTAAGGTAGCGTAAAGAAGAATAACATTAAATAGCCCAGGGTAAAGTAAAGTAACGTAAAGTAAAGTAGAATAACATTGAAAAACCTAGGGTAAAGTAACGTAAAGTAGAATAACATTAAATAGCCTAGGGTAAAGTAACGTAAAGTAAAGTAGAATAAGGTTAAATAACCTAGGGTAAAGTAACGTAAAGTAGAATAACATTAAATAGCCTAGGGTAATGTAAAGTAACATAAAGTAAAGTAGAATAACATTAAATAGCCTAGGGTAAAGTAAAGTAACATAAAGTAAAGTAGAATAACATTAAATAACCTAGGGTAAAGTAACCTAAAGTAAAGTAGAATAACTTTAAATAACCTAGGGTAAAGTAAAGTAAAGTAGAATAACATTAAATAAGCTAGGGTAAAGTAAAGTAGAATAACGTTAAATAAGCTAGGGTAAAGTAAAGTAGAATAACGTTAAATAACCTAGGGTAGAGTAACGTAAAGTAAAGTAGAGTAATGTTAAAAAACCTAGGGTACTGTAAAGTAACGTAAAGTAAAGTAGAATAACATTAAATAACTTAGGGTAAAGTAAGGTAAAGTAGAATAACATTAAATAGCCTAGGGTAAAGTAAAGTAACGTAAAGTAAAGTAGAATAACATGAAATAACCTAGGGTAATGTAAAGTAATTTAAAGTAAAGTAGAATAACATTAAATAGCCTAGGGTGAAGTAAAGCAGAATAACATTAAATAACCTAGGGTCAAGTAACGCAAAGTAAAGTAGAATAACATGAAATAACCTAGGGCAAAGTAACGTAAAGTAAAGTAGAATTATGTTAAGTAACCTAGGGAGACGTAAAGTAACGTAAAGTAAAGTAGAATAACGTTAAATAACCTAGGCTGAGTAACGTAAAGTAAAGTAGAATAACATAAAATTGCCTCAAGTAAAGTAACGTAAAGTAGAATAACATTAAATAGCCTAGGGTAAAGTAACGTAAAGTAAAGTAGAATAAGGTTAAATAACCTAGGGTAAAGTAATGTAAAGTAGAATAACATTAAATAGCCTAGGGTAATGTAAAGTAACATAAAGTAAAGTAGAATAACATTAAATAGCCTAGGGTAAAGTAAAGTAAAGTAAAGTAGAATAACATTAAATAACCTAGGGTAAAGTAACCTAAAGTAAAGTAGAATAACTTTAAATAACATAGGGTAAAGTAAAGTAAAGTAGAATAACATTAAATAAGCTAGGGTAAAGTAAAGTAGAATAACGTTAAATAAGCTAGGGTAAAGTAAAGTAGAATAACGTTAAATAACCTAGGGTAGAGTAACGTAAATTAAAGTAGAGTAACGTTAAAAAACCTAGGGTACTGTAAAGTAACGTAAAGTAAAGTAGAATAACGTTAAATAACTTAGGGTAAAGTAAAGTAGAATAACATTAAATAGCCTAGGGTAAAGTAAAGTAACGTAAAGTAAAGTAGAATAACATTAAATAGCCTAGGGTAAAGTAAAGTAACATAAAGTAAAGTAGAATAACGTTAAATAACCTAGGGTAAAGTAAAGTAGAATAACATTAAATAACCTAGGGTAAAGTAAAGTAGATTAACATTAAATAACCTAGGGTAAAGTAAAGTAAAGTAAAGTAGAATAACATTAAATAGCCTAGGGTAAAGTAAAGTAACGTAAAGTAAAGTAGAATAACATGAAATAACCTAGGGTAACGTAAAGTAATTTAAAGTAAAGTAGAATAACATTAAATAGCCTAGGGTAAAGTAAAGCAGAATAACATTAAATAACCTAGGGTCAAGTAACGCAAAGTAAAGTAGAATAACATGAAATAACCTAGGGGAAAGTAATGTAAAGTAAAGTAGAATTAGGTTAAGTTACCTAGGGAGGCGTAAAGTAACGTAAAGTAAAGTAGAATAACGTTAAATAACCTAGACTGAGTAACGTAAAGTAAAGTAGAATAACATAAAATTGCCTCAAGTAAAGTAAAGTAAAGTAGTAAAACATTAAATAGCCTAGGGTAAAGTAAAGTAAAGTAGTGTAACGTTAAATAACCTAGGGTAATGTAACGTAAAGTAGAATAACATTAAATAGCCTAGGGTAAAGTAAAATAACTTAAAGTAAAGTAGAATAACGTTAAAAAACCTAGGGTAAAGTAACGTAAAGTAGAATAACATTAAATAGCCTAGGGTAAAGTAAAATAACGTAAAGTAAAGTAGAATAACGTTAAAAAACCTAGGGTAAAGTAACGTAAAGTAGAATAACATTAAATAGCCTAGGGTAAAGTAAAGTAAAGTAAAGTAGAATAACATTAAATAACCTAGGGTAAAGTAAAGTAACGTAAAGTAAAGTAGAATAAAGTCAAATAACCTAGGGTAAAGTAAAGTAACGTAAAGTAAAGTAGAATAAAGTTAAATAATCTAGGATAAAGTAAAGTAACGCAAAGTAAAGTAGAATAACATTAAATAGCCTAGGGTAAAGAAAAGTAATGTAAAGTAAAGTAGAATAACGTTAAATAACCTAGGGTAAAGTCAAGTAGCATAACATTAAATAACCTAGGGTAAAGTAAAGTAGATTCACATTAAATAACCTAGGGTAAAGTAAAGTAGAATAACATTAAATAACCTAGGGTAAAGTAAAGTAACGTAAACTAAAGTAAAGTAGAATAAAGTTAAATATCCTAGGGTAAAGTAAAGTAACGTAAAGTAAAGTAGAATATCATGAAATAGCCTAGGGTACAGTAACGTAAAGTAAAGTAGAATAACGTTAAATAACCTAGGGTAAAGTAAAGTAGATTAACATTAAATAACCTAGGGTAAAGTAAAGTAGCATAACATTAAATAGCCTTGGGTAAAGTAAAGTAGAATATCATTAAATAACCTATGGCAAAGTAACGTAAAGTAAAGTAGTATAATGTTAAATAACCTAGGGAGAAGTAAAGTAACGTAAAGTAAAGTAGAATAACGTTAAATAACCTAGGGCAAAGTAACGTATAATGTTAAATAACCTAGGGAGAAGTAAAGTAGCGTAAAGTAAAGTAGAATATCGTTAAATAACCTAGGGAGAAGTAACGTAAAGTAAAGTAGGATAATGTTAAATAACCTAGGGTAAAGTAAAGTAACGTAAAGTAGAATAACGTTAAATAACCTAGGGTAGAGTAATGTAAAGTAGAATAACGTTAAATAAGCTAGGGTAAAGTAACGTAAAGTAGGATAACGCTAAATAACCTAGGGTAGAGTAACGTAAAGTAGAATAACGTTAAATAACCTAGGGTAGAGTAACGTAAAGTAGAATAACGTTAAATAAGCTAGGGTAGAGTAACGTAAAGTAGAATAACGTTAAATAGCCTAGGGTAAAGTAAAGTAACGTAAAGTAAAGTAGAATAACATGAAATAACCTAGGGTAATGTAAAGTAATGTAAAGTAAAGTAGAATAAAGTTAAATAGCCAAGGGTAAAGTAACTTGAAGTAAAGTAGAATAACATTAAATAGCCTAGGGTAAAGTAAAGCAGAATAACATTAAATAACCTAGGGTCAAGTAACGCAAAGTAAAGTAGAATAACATGAAATAACCTAGGGCAAAGTAACGTAAAGTAAAGTAGAATTATGTTAAATAACCTAGGATTGAGTAACGTAAAGTAAAGTAGAATAACATAAAATTGCCTCAAGTAAAGTAGTAAAACATTAAATAGCCTAGGGTAAAGTAAAGTCACGTAAAGTAAAGTAGTGTAACGTTAAATAACCTAGGGTAAAGTAAAGTAAAGTAGTATAACATTAAATAACCTAGGGTAAAGTAAAGTAAAGTAGTAAAACATTAAATAGTCTAGGATAAAGTAAAGTAACGTAAAGTAAAGTAGTATAACATTAAATAACCTAAGGTACAGTAAAGTAATGTAAAGTAGTGTAACGTTAAATAGCTTAGGGTAAAGTAAAGTAACGTAAAGTAAAGTAGAATAACATTAAATAGCCTAGGGTAAAGTAAAGTAACTTAAAGTAGAATAACATTAAATAACCTAGGGTAAAGTAAAGTAACGTAAACTAAAGTAAAGTAGAATAAAGTTAAATATCCTAGGGTAAAGTAAAGTAACGTAAAGTAAAGTAGAATATCATGAAATAGCCTAGGGTACAGTAACGTAAAGTAAAGTAGAATAACGTTAAATAACCTAGGGTAAAGTAAAGTAGATTAACATTAAATAACCTAGGGTAAAGTAAAGTAGCATAACATTAAATAGCCTTGGGTAAAGTAAAGTAGAATATCATTAAATAACCTATGGCAAAGTAACGTAAAGTAAAGTAGTATAATGTTAAATAACCTAGGGAGAAGTAAAGTAACGTAAAGTAAAGTAGAATAACGTTAAATAACCTAGGGCAAAGTAACGTATAATGTTAAATAACCTAGGGAGAAGTAAAGTAGCGTAAAGTAAAGTAGAATATCGTTAAATAACCTAGGGAGAAGTAACGTAAAGTAAAAGTAGGATAATGTTAAATAACCTAGGGTAAAGTAAAGTAACGTAAAGTAGAATAACGTTAAATAACCTAGGGTAGAGTAATGTAAAGTAGAATAACGTTAAATAAGCTAGGGTAAAGTAACGTAAAGTAGGATAACGCTAAATAACCTAGGGTAGAGTAACGTAAAGTAGAATAACGTTAAATAACCTAGGGTAGAGTAACGTAAAGTAGAATAACGTTAAATAAGCTAGGGTAGAGTAACGTAAAGTAGAATAACGTTAAATAGCCTAGGGTAAAGTAAAGTAACGTAAAGTAAAGTAGAATAACATGAAATAACCTAGGGTAATGTAAAGTAATGTAAAGTAAAGTAGAATAAAGTTAAATAGCCAAGGGTAAAGTAACTTGAAGTAAAGTAGAATAACATTAAATAGCCTAGGGTAAAGTAAAGCAGAATAACATTAAATAACCTAGGGTCAAGTAACGCAAAGTAAAGTAGAATAACATGAAATAACCTAGGGCAAAGTAACGTAAAGTAAAGTAGAATTATGTTAAATAACCTAGGATTGAGTAACGTAAAGTAAAGTAGAATAACATAAAATTGCCTCAAGTAAAGTAGTAAAACATTAAATAGCCTAGGGTAAAGTAAAGTCACGTAAAGTAAATTAGTGTAACGTTAAATAACCTAGGGTAAAGTAAAGTAAAGTAGTAAAACATTAAATAGTCTAGGATAAAGTAAAGTAACGTAAAGTAAAGTAGTATAACATTAAATAACCTAAGGTACAGTAAAGTAATGTAAAGTAGTGTAACGTTAAATAGCTTAGGGTAAAGTAAAGTAACGTAAAGTAAAGTAGAATAACATTAAATAGCCTAGGGTAAAGTAAAGTAACTTAAAGTAGATAAACATTAAATAGCCTAGGTTAAAGTAAGGTTACGTAAGGTAGAATAACATTAAATAGCCTAGGGTAAAGTAAAGTAACATAAAGTAAAGTAGAATAACGTTAAATAACCTAGGGTAAAGTAAAGTAAAGTAGAATAACGTTAAATAACTTAGGGTAAAGTAAAGTAAAGTAGAATAACATTAAATAACCTAGGGTAAAGTAACGTAAGATAAAGTAAAGTAGTATAACATTAAATAGCCTAGGGTAAAGTAAAGTAATGTAAAGTAGAATAACAATAAATAAGCCAGGGTAAAGTAACATAAAGTAAGGTAGAATAAAGTTAAATAACCTAGGGAGAAGTAAAGTAATGTAAAGTAAAGTAGATTAACGTTAAATAACTTAGGGTAAAGTAAAGTAAAGTAGAATAACATTAAATAGCCCAGGGTAAAGTAAAGTAACGTAAAGTAGAATAACATTAAATAACCTAGGGTAAAGTAACATAGAGTAAAGTAGAATAAAGTTAAATAGCCTAGGGTAAAGTAAAGTAATGTAAATTAAAGTAGAATAACATTAAATAGCCTAGGGTAAAGTAAAGTAAAGTAGAATAACATTAAATAACCTAGGGTAAAGTAATGTAAAGTAAAGTAGAGTAACATTAAATAACCTAGGGTGGAGTAAAGTAACGTAAAGTAAAGTAGAGTAATGTTAAATAACCTAGGGTAAAGTAAAGTAACGTAAAGTAAAGAATAATAACATTAAATAACCTAGGGATAAGTAAAGTAACGTAAAGTAAAGTAGAATAACGTTAAATAACCTAGGGTAGAGTAACGTAAAGTAGAATAACATTAGGGTTAGGGTTAGTAGGGTAAAGTAGAATATCATTAGGGTTAGGGTAAAGTAACGTAAAGTAGAATAACATTAGGGCTAGGGTTAGGGTTAGTAGGGTAAAGTAGAATAACATTAGGGTTAGGGTAAAGTAACGTAAAGTAGAATAACATTAGGGTTAGGGTTAGTGTTAGTAGGGTAAAGTAGATTGTCGTTAAATAACCTAGGGTAGAGTAACGTAAAGTAGAATAACATTAGGGTTAGGGTTAGTAGGGTAAAGTAGAATAACATTAGGGTTAGGGTAAAGTAACGTAAAGTAGAATAACATTAGGGTTAGGGTAAAGTAACGTAAAGTAGAATAACATTAGGGTTAGGGTTAGGGTTAGTAGGGTAAAGTAGATTGACGTTAAATAACCTAGGGTAGAGTAACGTAAAGTAGAATAACATTAGGGTGAGGGTAAAGTAACGTAAAGTAGAATAATGTTAAATAACCTAGGGTAAAGTAACTTAAAGTAGAATAACATTAGGGTTAGGGTTAGTGGGGTAAAGTAGATTGACGTTAAATAACCTAGGGTACAGTAACGTAAAGTAGAATAACATTAGGGTTAGGGTAAAGTAACATAAATTAGAATAACATTAGGTTTAGGGTTAGTAGGGTAAAGTAGATTGACGTAAAATAACCTAGGGTACAGTAATATAAAGTAGAATAACATTAGGGTTAGGGTTAGGGTTAGTAGGGTAAAGTAGAATAACGTTAAATAACCTAGGGTACAGTAACATAAAGTAGAATAACATTAGGGTTAGGGTTAGTAGGGTAAAGTAGATTAACATTAGGGTTAGGGTTAGTAGGGTAAAGTAGAATAACGTTAAATAACCTAGGGTACAGTAATATAAAGTAGAATAACATTAGGGTTAGGGTTAGTAGGGTAAAGTAGATTGACGTAAAATAACCTAGGGTACAGTAATATAAAGTAGAATAACATTAGGGTTAGGGTTAGGGTTAGTAGGGTAAAGTAGAATAACGTTAAATAACCTAGGGTACAGTAACATAAAGTAGAATAACATTAGGGTTAGGGTTAGTAGGGTAAAGTAGATTAACATTAGGGTTAGGGTTAGTAGGGTAAAGTAGAATAACGTTAAATAACCTAGGGTACAGTAACATAAAGTAGAATAACATTAGGGTTAGGGTTAGTAGGGTAAAGTAGAATAACATTAGGGTTAGGGTTAGTAGGTTAAAGTAGAATAACGTTAAATAACCTAGGGTACAGTAACATAAAGTAAGGGAACCTAATGTAAAGTTAAGTAAAGAGAAGCAAATACTGTTCTGTAGTCTGTAATTTACCTCTCTCTTTCTCTGTAGACATCCAACAATGACCGGTCCAATCACAGGGCTGTGCTGAGTGCCTTGCAGGTGATTGGCTTCTCAGAGGAGGAGATCGACTCCATCTACAGGATCCTGGGGACCATCCTCATCCTGGTTGGTTGTATTCAGTATATTCTTGGTCACATTTCTATTGGCCATACATACCAAATGATACCTGAATGGTCTAACGCAACTATAACACCTTAGCATGTTGGTTACTTACATTATTGGTGCCGATGTGTGTGTGTGTGTGTGTGTGTGTGTGTGTGTGTGTGTGTGTGTGTGTGCGCATCTATCAGTTACACATACATGTCAGTTGATACACAGATAAAGGAACATTTAATATCCTGGTTGGAAACCATATTACTTCTTAGTACATATTTTGCAATTTACTTGCGAGATAAAGTTCAACCCTGTGATCTATGATTTATACCAAATCCAGTTTTATAATACCAGGATCATGAACTGTGTTTCTGCCACTCCCCAGGGCAACCTGCAGTTTGAGACAGACAGTGAGAGTGTCCAGGTGGTGGGTTCGGAGGCTGTGAGTCACATCGCTGGGCTGACCACCACAGAGCCAGACAACGTGACTAAGAGCCTGCTGTACCGCACTGTTGCCACCGGGGGCGGAGAGGTCATAGAGAAGGGACACACTGAAAAGGAGGCCTGCTTTGGCCGGGACGCTTTTGCCAAGGTACTGGGCTGGTCACTATTAGCACAGCAAGACTTGTCTTCATAAATGACAATTCCCATCAATGTTGACTCATTATTGTGTACAGCATAATCTCTGTCTTTCCTTCTCTCTCTCTCTCTCTCTCTCTCTCTCTCTCTCTCTCTCTCTCTCTCTCTCTCGCTCTCTCTCTTTTGTTCTCTCTCTTTCTGTCTCTCTCTCACTCTTTCTCTCTCTCACTCATTCTCTCTCTTTCTTTCTATCTCTATCTCTCACTCTTTCTCTGTCTTTTTTTTTTCTCTCTCTCTCCCTCTCTCACTCTCTCTCTCTCTCTCTCTCTCACTCTTTCTCTCTCTCTCTCTCTCTCTCTCTCTCTCTTTCGCTCTCTCTCAATCTCTCTTTCTCTCTCTCTCTCTCTTTTTTTCTCTCTCCTGCTCTATGTTGGTTCTTTAGGCTCTCTATGAGAGATTGTTTTGTTGGATTGTGGCTCGTATCAATGCTGTTATTGAGGTGAAAGACTACAACCCAGTGCTCCATGGGAAAAACACAGTCATCGGAGTGCTGGATATTTACGGCTTTGAAATCTTCGACAACAACAGGTTAGACTCTCCAATAGTATCTATCTACCTTCTCCTCCCTGTACATGTATTTACAATCTTTTGAGTTATCAGGATGGTGGATCAACCTTGTATTTGACCAGATGGATATACCTTGATATAAATATTTCTCACAATATCTATAATTTCAAACTTTTTGAAACCTCTCTGAAGATTGTATTTATTCAAAATGTATGGTAGTCATGGTGACTACATGATCTGTTGTTCCATGTTGAAACCTGTGTTTCTGTGTTGTCGTCGGGCAGCTTTGAACAGTTCTGTATTAACTACTGTAATGAGAAGCTGCAGCAGCTCTTCATCGAGCTGATCCTTCGTCAGGAACAAGACGAGTACCAGAGAGAGGGTATCACCTGGCAGCATGTGAGATACACACGTGCACGCGGACTAACACAAACACATGCCCATACAGATGTGCATGCACGCAGAAACACACTTTCTTTCTTTTTTTCCTTCTTTCTTTCTTTCTTTCTTTTTTTCTTTCTCTCTCTCTCTCTTGTTTCTCTCTCTCTCCACAAACACACTCCCATAAGCAACACAGGCAGTATTCAGAAGCCTACATCTAACAGTTCCTCTCCCCCTGTATGTTTCCAGATTGACTACTTTAACAACCAGATCATCGTGGACCTGGTGGAACAGCCCCATAAGGGCATCATCTCTGTGTTGGACGAGGCCTGTCTCACTGTGGGCAAGGTGACAGACACCATCTGCCTGGAGAGCATGGATGCTAAGCTGAGACAACACCCTCACTACACCTCCCGCAAGGTGGGTCAGATGAGCAACGCTGCCTTCAATAGAATAAACTATATTCTATTCTATGTTATTCTCTTCTATTCTAATCTATTCTATGTTATTCTCTTCTAATCTAGTCTATTTTATTCTCCCAGGCCATACTTCGAACACAAATACCTCAACATTTCCTCTCTACAGCTCCTATAACCATGTCCCTATAACCATAAAATAGTAATTCCTTCTGCAACTTACACTAAAAACCCACAATGTGAATTATGCTGGGGTACCCCAATCCTTCCTCTACCTCACTGAATATGTATTCTCTCCATTACTGTCTTCATTATACTGCAACACTCCCATCAGGACCCCATTGACGGTTTAAGAATGGCTTTAACACCCCACTGGTGTGATATTGTTAGTGCAGTTACACTGGATGGTCAATAGAGAGCAGGGGTATCCATCCCACTATTTGCACTCTGTTGTGGTTTCGTTATACTTCAGAAGGCAGCTACATTCCATTGAGACCATCGAGACAGACAGTAGCATCCAATGGTAGTGGGTCTAAATGCTCCACTTCCAACTACTGTAAGATGTCTTGATCTCTTGAAGAGATCTATGTGAGAGACATACGAGAGGTGTAAGAGATAATTGTATCCCCCTTGGCCAGCCTATATTACAGAGGGTAACTGTGATGATGATGATGATAAGGATGATGTTGACGATGGTGATGAGGAGGTTGATGATGATGATAATGGTGATGATGATGGTCACAATGGTGATGACGGTGATGATGATGGTCACAATGACAATGATGGGGATGATAGTGATGATGAAGGTGATAGTGATGATGATGGGGATAATATCTCCATTGTAGCTCACCCCATCAGACAAGACCATGGAGTTCCACAGAGACTTCCGTATCCGCCACTATGCTGGGGACGTCACGTGAGTCACATACTTGTATTGGCTGTAATGTCACATACTCTATTCTCCTTCATCCCTTTTGGCCATCCTGCTGTGTTCTCTCTGAAAAATGAAGTTAATTTAATCGGCTTGCCTTAAGGTTCCATGACTTTGTCCACACAGGGCATCTGAACACACAAAATACATTTTGATGATTTTCATTACATTTGGGGTGTTTTATTTAACTTTTGTACACATGTAGTGTTCCCAGTGAAACATGACCGGTCATTAGAAATGAATGGGTTGAGACTACTATTAGTGTATAAAATTGAGTTCCGGCACATGCCCATTCATCAGATGAACACACTTCCTCTCCACATGCATGTGTGTTTGAGCACACACACACACACACACACACACACACACACACACACACACACACACACACACACACACACACACACACACACACACACACACACACACACACACCCCTCTCTCCCCTTCTTGGCTTCCATGGCAACCCCCACGGGAACCTTTCCCCAATGGAATCTTTCCCCCATGGGAACCACACCTGTTTGCATTCTCACAAACAATCTCAACATTGTTTCAATAATATATAGAACTTTTCTCGCAGCTCTGGTATATACAGCTTTTTTAAGGCCTTGCTCACAATTCGTTCTGTGGGAGCACAATGACCAAACGATGTACTGTATGTGAGGCTCTTGATCATTTCTTTGATCATGACACTGGTGAGGAGGAGAGAGGCCAGGAAACTGACAGGGAAGATGCATTAGAGGAGAAAGTAGTGTGTGATAAATAGCACAATATGTTCATCTGAGTATTTGTTATAGACAAAATAATACATACATTATGCTCAGGTCAATAAATAGCAAGAACTTAAGTTGATAAAAATATCTAACACAACATTAGGTGATAATATATGTATTATTATGGATTTATAATCAGCTATAATGGGGCGTTCATTTTGAACCGGGAACACAGAATGAATTAACATGAAACGAACACAACAGGTGGGTTACGGCTGACTCAGCCTGCACTTAAACCACAACCATGACAGGAAACTATGGTGGTTCAACAGGTGAAATATCATGATGATGTAATACAGGAAAGGTCATAGGTCATAGGACCTATAAGATTAATGTTGATTGGATGAAAAGTCAATGGCAGTGTAGCTAAATGGAGTCAAGCCAATACCAGCGCCAAGCCATTAGCGACTTGGCTAGCACTGTTGGCACTAGTATTGTGGGACCTACAGTAAAACATTTGAAATAGAAGGACATCGTCTTGTTGAGGGAGGGAGAGAGGAAGGGAGGGACGAGGGAGAGAGAGAGAGAGGAAGGAGGGAGGGATGAGGGAGGGAGGGAGGTAGGAGAGAACAGTGAGGGAGTAGACCAGACTGTTATCCAGTACCAGGGTCTTTCATAGGTTAACACTGTGGGTTTATCTAGTACCAGCGTATTTCATTGGCTGGGGTTTTTTTAAGTACAAGGGTCAGTCATTGGTTAAAACTGGGGGTTTATCCACTACTAGGGTCTTCCATTGGCTAACACTGAGGGTTTATCCAGTACCAAGGTCTTCCATTGGCTAACACTGGGGTTTATCCAGTAAAACGGTCTTCCATTGGCTTACAGTGGGTTTGAATGGTCTACATTGCCCTCAATTCTAGAAATAGTAGGGCATCAAAGGAGCCAGGGAGGGAAAGAGGAAAGGATGGGAGAGAGAGAGAGACAGAGAGAGAGAGAACCAGACTATTTCCCCTTAGAAAGTCTCGAGCAGTATTAATAAAGGAGAAGTCGAGTGGAGTGCCAAGTACATGTGACGAGAAATGACAGTCAGGGAATCCAGGTTAACATGATGTATAATAACATGACTTCAACACTGAGCAATTAGGCCATGTTTGGTTTACATTCATCCATCCCTGAATCCCCAGCTGGCTCACACATTACAGTCATGCCTTTTAGTGCACAACATGCTAGTGTACTAGTCTTCGCCTGCATCTGAAAGGACACCTTATTCCCTATATAGGGCATTATTTTTGAGCAGGGCTCTGGTCCAAGGTAGTGCGATATATAGTTAAAAGTATTAGATGTTGTTCCAGTACGACAGGGCTCCTGGGCGGCCAAGATGGAAGGCTCTCCTTGTCACTGTGTTGTCCTCGTCTGTCTGTCACTCTGTCACAGCCAGGACCCAGGGGAGAGCCTGCCTCAGCCTAGCTGTCATCCCCCGTAAGGTCCCTACACCTCTCCCCTGTGACTGCAACAGACCCCCCCCCCAACCTATCCCATCCCCTGCTCCTGCTAAATATACCCTGCCTCGTCCCTGCCACCCCCCATGTCACAACGCCACCCCTCCCATCCCACGCCCCTCCTGCACTGACCTACTTTGCTCCCCCCTCCCTCCTGACTTTTCTCACCCCGTCTCTCTTTCTCTTCCTCTCTGTCTTCTTCTCTCTGTCTTACCGCTAATCATCTGTATCCTACAGCCATACCTTTCCATCTCATTGCCCTATAGTGTTGCCGACTCCTCAAACCCGTTCTAACTCTAGATACTATTGAACTTCATGCTATAGCTTAGCCTTTATATTTTAACCATGGCCTTTAGCACTTCACTCTCAGTCTCTCACCACTATATACCTTTGCTTTGTATAACCATATATTTCCATACTGTTTACTGCACACAATGTACTTCCACCCCATATGCTACCCTCCACCTTCAAACCTACACTGAACAAAAATATAAACGCAACATGTACATTTTTCATGAGCTGAAATAAAAGATCACAGAAATGTTCCATATGCACAAAAAGCTTATTTCTCTCAATAAATAAAAGGCCACTTTAAAATGTGCAGTTCTGTCACACAACACAAGGCCACAGATCATGTCTCAAGTTTTGAGGGAGCGTGCAATTGGCATGCTGACTGCAGCAATTTCCAACAGAGCTGTTACCAGAGAATTGAATGTTAATTTCTCGACCATAAGCCGCCACCAATGTCGTTTTAGAGAATTTGGCAGTACATCCAACCTGTCTGTAATGAAGCCCTTTTGTGAGGAAAAACTCATTCTGATTACCTGGGCCTGGCTCCCCAGTAGGTGGACCTGGCTCCCAAGTGGGTGGGCCCATGCCTTCCCAGGCCCAGTCATGTGAAATCCATAGATTAGGCCCTAATGAATGTGTTTAAATTATACAAAGTATATGGTTGTTGTTGCCCAATACCCTATTAAAACACTTTATGTTGGTGTTTCCTTCATTTTGGCAGTTACCTGTACAATACAGTATATACCAGAGTTTCCCAAACTCAGTCCTCGGGACCTCAAGGGGTGCACGTTTTGGTTTTTGCCCTAACACTACACAGTTAACTCATATCAACTAATTATCAAGCTTTGATCATCAGAATCAGCTCTGTAGTTTTAGGGAAAAACAGAGAGTTTGGGAAATGCTCATATATACCCTGAATCATCCTTCATCTTCTGGATAGCTGCTTTTCCTCCCTGTGTCATCCTGTCTGTCCTTTCCTTGTAGCATCTGCCCTGGCCCTGTATGTGTCTGCCTTCCAAATGGCATCCTATTCCCTACGTAGGGCTTTACTTTTGACCAGCGCCTGGTCAAAAGTAGTGCACTATATAGGGAATAGGGTTTCATTTGGAACACATGGTGTGTTCTTCTCTCTAGAGAGGTTCCTGGAATCCGGTCAGGTGGTGTTGACACAACAACACACACACACACACACACACACACACACACACACACACACACACACACACACACACACACACACACACACACACACACACACACACACACACACACACACACACACACACACACACACAAACACACACACACAGAGCCTCCATCAGCCTCAGGAGCACATCTGTCATACTAACACAAGCTCTTCATCTGCCTCTCTGTCCAGATGTGACAGTCATGGAGAGACAGAACATTCTTTCACAGTGCCATATCTGTGTGTGGCAGGGGTGTGTCTGTGTGTGTTTGAAAAAGAGAGTGAGAGAGCAAGTTCTTGTGTATGCATGAGTATGTACCTGCACGCTTGTGTGTGCATGCGTGTGTGTGTTTGAGAGAGAGAGTTCTTGTGTATGCATGAGTTTGTGTGTGTGTGTGCGTGTGTGTGTGTGTGTATTTAAGGGTTTAGCCTTTCACATCTGGGTCTCTAATCCAGTGAAGCAGCATGCCACGAGATATCACTTCGGCGAAGTTTCAACTCAATTTACCTCATTTAGTTCTAAACAATTAATAAAGTTAATTCATTGTTCTATTTTCTATTTAATGTAATCAGGTTGCCCCATGCACACATATTGTAACTAGTACCACAAAGTGGTGCATAATATCATAAAACATGTTGTTGATGTGGTTCAACTCAGTTTTTATCCCCTCCTGTTTCTTAAATGTAAGCTCTCGGGGAGTTTACTCAATCCACTAAGCTCCGTAACTATTATTATAAGCTTCTGCCTGAGGACTCCTTGACTCACTTGAGAGAGTACTGTTCTATTTGTGTAGAAGGGATTGCGCTAGTAATATAGCATGCATTCTCAATGGCACCCTATTCCCCATGTAGTGCACCACTTTTGACTAGAACCCTACGTGCCCTGGTCAAAAGTAGTATAGTACTAAGGTAATAGGGTGCCATTAGTGATCCATCATAGTCTCCCATTAGGAAAGAGTTTAGGACTGACTCTAATGTACTGTCTGTGTTACTTCACTTATGGTTGCAGTGTCAGAACTCATGTACTGTCATTTTTATAGCACCTTTCAGGCTTTTCTCGACTTGTCACTTCAATTCATGTTCTTGCGGGGGGGGTCTCTTGTACATTTTAGGCTGTGTTAGTTTCTATAACCTCTGTCTTGTCTCTCTCTATTTCAGATATTCCGTAGAGGGCTTTTTGGACAAGAACAAGGACCCACTCTTCCAAGATTTCAAGCGGCTCATGTATAACAGGTGTCTCCTCTGCACACACACGTTTTGCAGAATGATAAAGTTCTTGAAAAATGTGTTCCTGTTATCCTGCTTCTCTTGCTCCTCTTCTCTCCTAGACTACTTAATCCTATCCTTACAGTACCCTCTGCTCTCCTCTTCTCAATTCAATTCAATTCAATTCAAGGGCTTTATTGGCATGGGAAACATGAGTTAACATTGCCAAAGCAAGTGAGGTAGATAATATATAAAGTGAAATAAACAATAAAAATGAACAGTAGACATCACACATACAGAAGTTTCAAAACAATAAAGACATTACAAATGTCATATTATATATATATATATACAGTGTTTTAACAATGTACAAATGGTAAAGGACACAAGATAAAATAAATAAGCATAGATATGGGTTGTATTTACAATGGTGCGTGTTCTTCACTGGTTGCCCTTTTCTCGTGGCAACAGGTCACAAATCTTGCTGCTGTGATGGCACACTGTAGAATTTCACCCAGTAGATATGGGAGTTTTTCAAAATTGGATTTGTTTTCGAATTCTTTGTGGATCTGTGTAATCTGAGGGAAATATGTCTCTCTAATATGGTCATACATTGGGCAGGAGGTTAGGAAGTGCAGCTCAGTTTCCACCTCATTTTGTGGGCAGTGAGCACATAGCCTGTCTTCTCTTGAGAGCCATGTCTGCCTACGGCGGCCTTTCTCAATAGCAAGGCTATGCTCGCTGAGTCTGTACATAGTCTTCTCTCCTAGACTACTTAATCCTATCCTTACAGTACCCTCTGCTCTCCTCTTCTCTCCTAGACTACTTAATCCTATCCTTACAGTACCCTCTGCTCTCCTCTTCTCTCCTAGACTACTTAATCCTGTCCTTACAGTACCCTCTGCTCTCCTCTTCTCTCCTAGACTACTTAATCCTATCCTTACAGTACCCTCTGCTCTCCTCTTCTCTCCTAGACTACTTAATTCTATCCTTACAGTACCCTCTGCTCTCCTCTTCTCTCCTAGACTACTTAATCCTGTCCTTACAGTACCCTCTGCTCTCCTCTTCTCTCCTAGACTACTTAATCCTGTCCTTACAATACCCTCTGCTCTCCTCTTCTCTCCTAGACTACTTAATCCTATCCTTACAGTACTCTCTGCTCTCCTCTTCTCTCCTAGACTACTTAATCCTATCCTTACAGTACCCTCTGCTCTCCTCTTCTCTCCTAGACTACTTAATCCTGTCCTTACAGTACCCTCTGCTCTCCTCTTCTCTCCTAGACTACTTAATCCTATCCTTACAGTACCCTCTGCTCTCCTCTTCTCTCCTAGACTACTTAATCCTGTCTTTACAGTACCCTCTGCTCTCCTCTTCTCTCCTAGACTACTTAATCCTGTCCTTACAGTACCCTCTGCTCTCCTCTTCTCTCCTAGACTACTTAATCCTATCCTTACAGTACTCTCTGCTCTCCTCTTCTCTCCTAGACTACTTAATCCTATCCTTACAGTACCCTCTGCTCTCCTCTTCTCTCCTAGACTACTTCAACCTATCCTTACAGTACCCTCTGCTCTCCTATTCTCTCCTAGACTACTTCATCCTGTCCTTACAGTACTCTCTGCTCTCCTCTTCTCTCCTAGACTACTTAATCCTACTTCATATCTCCTTCAGCTGTTCAAACTCTCTTTAAACTCTTACATTTGAGCCTGTGTTCACTTTTATAACCTCCTTCCATCTCTCTCTCCATCTCTCTCTCGCTTCTCTCTCTCGTTCTGTAGTTCCAACCCTGTGCTGAAGGAGATGTGGCCAGATGGTCAGCTGAGCATCACAGAGGTCACTAAACGACCCCTGACTGCAGCCACCCTCTTCAAGAACTCCATTGTGGCCCTTGTGGATAAACTGGGCTGCAAGGTCAGTGGTGGTTGATTGCAGACTGGTTGTATTGTATACTGGTTGCTTATGTGACCAAAACAGACACATGGGCAACTTCTCATAGCGATAAAAGTTCACACCTTCATTCTGTTCATGGTGACTCTGGTGTGCTTGGTAGGTTTGATGTTAGTCCCACTCCTACTTCTCTCCCAACTTTTTGGCAAAATAATATGCATCCGTGTTGCTTGGCAACGGCTGTCAAATCAAGGCCACTCGTCCGTCACTCTCTATGCTTTTAATCTAACATGAGCTTAACCTCTCTGTCATCATCATCCTCTGGACATTGTGCACTAGCCACACCTGTGTTTCTAACAGCTGGACGAATCAACCAGCTCCTAGAAATATGGATAACGTTGTCAGAGAGATAACAATGTCTGTTTTTGAAAGGTCAGTCAGATACTGACAAACTGCAGGGATTATTACTGAGACACACACACACACACACACAAAAATACCCCAAAACACAGCCTGGTGCGGTTGCCACCCGGCTGCCTGTGGTCCTATAAGCCTCTCCCTAGGGGGTCTAGTCTAGCTATCTGTCCTTTGAGAAAATGCCTGGACACAAGACATACCACCACTACATTAATAAGATGGCAGTCTGCTGCACAGACAAGACTGGTCCTGTATTCCACACAGACCTGTGCCACATCTAGAGTATATATGATGTAATATCCTCTATCCCGCACAGACCTGTGCCACATCTAGAGTATATATGATGTAATATCCTCTATCCCGCACAGACCTGTGCCACATCTAGAGTATATATGATGTAATATCCTCTATCCCGCACAGACCTGTGCCACATCTACACTATATGTGATGTAATATCCTGTATCCCACACAGACCTGTGCCATATCTACAGTATATGTGATGTAATATCCTGTATCTCACACAGACCTGTGCCATATCTACAGTATATGTGATGTAATATCCTGTATCCCACACAGACCTGTGCCATATCTACAGTATATGTGATGTAATATCCTGTATCTCACACAGACCTGTGCCATATCTACAGTATATGTGATGTAATATCCTGTATCTCACACAAACCTGTGCCATATCTACAGTATATGTGATGTAATATCCTGTATCTCACACAGACCTGTGCCATATCTACAGTATATGCAACGTTTTAGACATATGAGTGATAAAGCATGTCTTACAGCACATGAGGAATCTGTTTCTACATGAGGTGATATGTCTCCCTGTAACCCTGACTGAGATGTGACGTTTCCTGCTGTTATTTTGAGATGACCGACTTGTGCTTCAGTGCTTCTCTGTGAGGATGGGCTAGGCCAGTGTGTATGGTGGGGGATGGGGACGAGGGGGGGATGGGACGGACACATTGGGGACAGTTTTTAGGTCATGTTGAAGGACTGGATGCCCTGATTGTTAGTCCCAGGGGGACACCTGTACCCAATCTGACCTACTGCCTCTCCTCTCCTCGTTGTACCCCTCCCAGTCTAACTGCCTCCTTTCTCAAGTCTGAGCTAAAATGTTTGTGCTGGTGTGTGTGTGTGTGTGTGTGTGTGTGTGTGTGTGTGCGCTCTGTTCAACTGTATTCATCCTGCAGGGGGCAGTGAATGAGAGACAGACCACAGAACACTAAGAACAGAGAGAACAAAGCATGTCTGCATCCCAAATGGCACCCTATTCCCTATATAGCGAACTATGAGCCCTGGTCAAAAGTTGTGTTCTTCAATGAAAATAGAGTGCCATTTGGAACACAAAACATGCCCATTCCCTTGACAAGAAGATGTGTCCCTTAATGTGTCCCAGCAAGCTCCTGTCTGGCACACAGAGGTAGCACAAGGACACACGCTGTGTCCCAAATGGCACCCTATTCCCTACATAGTGCACTACTTTGACCAGAGCCTCACATGGCTCTGGTCAAAAGTAGTGCACTTTATAGGGAATAGGTTACTAATTGGCATGCTGCCACTATCTGTGCACTTTAAAAACTTTAGTATTATGCCGTTTTAGGAGTTTAATAGCATCTTTCTGTAGGACAGACACTGTGAGTTTGGCCGAGCTAGACTTTAACAATGCATTGATATTCTAATAGGCTTGGATGTATTTCTGCATGATTGCACAAGGCAGATTCAGTCCTCTTTGGGATGGCTATGTTCCCCTGAGTTCTGTACAGTCTGGTCCATGCCAAGTTGTCTACAGAACCAACTTGGGCAAAATAAGTATTTCTAATGTTTGTCACTATATTGCTTTTGGACTCTTACCACTATTATGACCAGTATAGGTTATTCTGTCTATTACAGGAGCTGTACTATGTGATACTATAGTAATACACAGTATTTGACTGTTCCACTACTCTCTGTATTGTGAGAGCGGTACTATGTGGTTACAGTATCTCCTATACAATACATAGATGCGGTAAAGAGGTCAATGGAACTCAACCAAAACAATGCAAATGCGTAGGGGATAGGGCCTTGAAGATCCGGAATCTCCTCGTTGCCCTCAAGCAAAATTTGCCTACTGAATATTTAAGCTATTGTTTATATGTGTATTTCACACTATGTTGAGGTAAGAATCTGAGTATACTGATTGTATGGATGTCAACCACAATACATGTTCATGTCATCGTCACCAAGCAACTGCGTTACAGTTTAAAACATCTTTGACTACCACCACTGATTTCTGTATGCTAGCTATTTTATCAGCTTATACAAAGGGGAGTTATCATTTAGCAGTCACTTCTTCATAACATGAAAAGGGACAACTTCTAAATGTTATGCAGCGAAAACAGCCCAAAATATCAAAATCGGACTTCAGTAACCACATTGTGGGTCTGTTACAGTATATCAATCATGATGGATTCGACCAATATCCACTTTGTTAGATCAGATTTGTTGAATGTGCGCCAATCCGGCGTCCTTCGTCTATCCCCTGCGGTCTGCGTTCCACTGACCTCTTTACTGTATCTATGACAGTGTATTGTATCCTGTTGGACTGTGACTGTGTTCGCTGTATTGTAAGAGCTGTACTATGTGTTACTGCACAGTATACGACTGTGTTGTGTATTGTAGTATTACAGTATTATATTAGAGGATTCTGTGTGTTGTATTCTAGGAGGCATACTTATTGACTGTGTATTATTCTGTGTATTTACAGGAGAGGTACTATTTGAGACTGTACTACACAGTATATAACTATGCTGTTAATGAGTTTGTGTATTGTATTGTAGGAGCCATACTATGTGCGCTGCATCAAGCCCAATGAGATGAAGTCTCCCGTGCTGTTTGACGACGCCCGATGCCAACACCAGGTGGCGTACCTGGGCCTGCTGGAGAACGTCAGGGTGCGGAGGGCAGGGTTCGCCTACCGCCAGCCCTACGCACGCTTCCTACAGAGGTCAGAGGTCATGCACACCCTGAGGTCTAACGTCATTGGGGTGAAAGCTTTACATTAAGAATGAGTCATTTCTCAGCAATTAGAGTCAGTTCATGATTTTAATAACATTCTGCCACAGTATTCATGTGAATAACAAGCTTTATATGACTGTGTTCAACCATGTGTATAACAGAGGAATTTAAATCTGTCCAATGTCCAATCCTAGCCTCAGTGCCACTCTGTTTGTTCTATCATACCAACTCCTTGTCACTCATTGTCATGTTTAGCACAACTGCCTGTATCTTGAACTCTTCGTCTTCCCTCCTGTGTGTACTCTAGGTATAAGATGACGTGTGAGTACACCTGGCCCAATCACCTGATGGAGACAGACAGAGAGGCAGTAGAGGCAATCGTTACGCAGCACGGTTTCCAGGACGACGTGGCGTATGGACACACCAAGCTGTTTGTGCGAACACCTCGGTCCCTTTTCACGCTGGAGCAGGAGAGAGCTGCGCTAATCCCCATCCTGGTGCTGTTCCTACAGAAGGTAGGGACCCCTAGTGGCCGGAGGCTGTACTGACAGTAAAATTTCACAAACTGGGTTGTGTTCAATCAATGGGGAGAAAATGGTATATATCTTCTTGCCAAATGTAAATTTTCTCCTGTTTGGTTTTAATGAACAAACCCCTGCGTTCAGATACTCCACACATAATTCTATGGCATTTATCCTGAATGTATATTTCCTGTTACTTTCATAGACCAAATTATTCATGTATGTATGAAAACAGACAGAGATGCATTTAATTGTCTAAGGACCCATGGCATTGGCAGCTAGTCCTAATTAAAACCCCATCGACAGCTTGCGTGTCAGAATGTGAATCACACAGCAGCATCCACATCTTATTAAGACCTATGCATTTAAAGGGGCAATCCGCAGTTGAAACAATAATAAAGCCTCTGCTTCAGTAAAAAGCTGAGGGATAAGGCTGAAGAAATGTAACCACTCTCAAATTCATAGAAAGACCTATGGATGCAAGGACTGACCATCAACGATATTTTTACTTACATGTAAAACAAACTTATATTTTAAGTTCTGATGGGGTATGGCAGTTGAACTAAGCTAATTCGGTATTTATAAGTTATATTCTTAAAGAATCAATGGGTACAATATTATTAATTTACAAGTCCAAAAATGGATGATGCAACTGCAGATTGCCCCTTTAAAAGAAAAGCTTTTAATTTGTCTCCAGCTTGATGATGATCTGGCTCCCAGTCACAGCTTGAGTCCCAAATGGCATCCTCTACCTTTGTAGTGCACTACTTTTTTTAACCAGCGCCCCACAAAATAGGGAATTGGGTGCCATTTGGGATGTGTTATATTCAACTCAGTGTGATTCATCTGCTCAGTCAAATGGAGATCACTCTGATACAATAATTGGGATAATGAATGCGATCAGAGCCATCGTTACATTACATTTCATTAATTATTCTCCTCTTCTTGCTCTGTGATTGTGAATTAAATGCCCTGCTTTTCTCTCTGACCCAATTCAGGGATTGCGTCCCAAATAATAACCTATTGCTATATAGTGTACTACACCGTATAGGCTCTGGTCAAAAGTAATGCACTATATAGGGAATATGTTGCAATTTGGGACATAACCCGGATGAATCTATCTGCAGCTAAGCCTCTCTAACTGGAGCAGAACTTTGTCTGGAACTCAGCAGGAGTCTAACCCAGACAGTCTCTGGACAGACATTGATTTGTCCCACACAGAAAAATTAATGGTATACATTTAACTCAGAAAGAGTTAAATGTACACTATTTTCAGTGAACATGTGAGCCCTGCTGAACTGGTGTTAAAATAACACCTTTGAAAGAGTTAAAGATTTAACTCTGTTGCAGTGTTCCCCATTTAACTTTTAAAGTGTTCAAATGAACTTGATTGTGATGTTTGTATAGCTCTACTGAAGAGTGATACGCAACACTTACAGTGTAAAACATAACACGTGATTTAGAGTAAACTGGACTCACTAACTGCTAACGCTGTTACACTTTCTCAGTGTAAGAAATTAACACCTGTCGTGTTACAGTAAATACTTTGGGGGTGTTGTTTTAACGCTGTATGGTCTAAAGCCTGATTTGCACATTTCCCAGGGTGCCATTTCTTTTCGAGTGAGTAGAGTTACCACCCATGACTGTATTTGTTATTGACAGAGATATGGTTATTGAATTCTTTCATTTTAAAGACCTGTTGTCACGGTCATCCTCCTCTTCATCTGAAGAGGCGAGATGGATCGGAGGACCAAAATGCGGCGTGATATGTGTTCATCATGAATTTTAATAAAGAAAACACTGAACACTGAAACACTATACAAAAACAGTAAACAAAATAACAACCGTGAAGCTAATGCGAGCTGCGCTGAAACAAGCCATCAACATAGACAATCACCCACAAACAAACAGTGCAACCCAGGCTACCTAAGTATGATTCTCAATCAGAGACAACTAATGACATCTGCCTCTGATTGAGAACCATACTAGGCCGAAACATAGAAATAACCAGATCATAGAAAAACAAACATAGACTGCCCACCCCAACTCACGCCCTGACCATACTAAATAAATACAAAACAAAGGAAATAAAGGTCAGAACGTGACACCTATGGCTTTCATTAAGTGAGTACCTAGGCAAATGTTACCATTAAAATAGAACTCTATGACAATACAATACTTATATCATTAGGCTTTCCTTTGATGGCCAAGTTTAATCCCCACACAGTGCTGTTAGGAAACTCCTTGTCACATTATGCTGGCTTGTAAAGTGATGTGTAATTCATATTGGATTTCAGACAGAGTTATGATATCCAACAGTTGGGATTTTGATTCACCTGCAACCTGCATTTAGAATGAATGCCAAGGTTAGGAAAGTTGATAAGAAGACTCCATAAACCAATTAAACAGGAACAACCATTTCAGTAATGGGTGCAATAAATCTAACCAAGTGATTGGATTAGTTTAGAAAAAATGTATGTTATTTATCCTTGTGTAGCATAAGATTAATCAATCAATGTACATGCAAAAACAAGAGATATTAAAAACAATCCTAAAGAATATATTTTACAATTTTATGGGACTGTTTTACTCTCCAAAGTGTAAAACAATAACTCTGGTTATTTACACCACTGGGTGTCAATTTCACTCTTACAGAGTGCATTTAACAACTAAATCAACACTAGAAATGTTACACATCACATCTTACATCTCTCTCCCACTCTCACTCTCTCACTTTCTCTCCATCCCTCACTCTCTCTTTCGCTCTCTCTCTCCCTCCCACAGGTATGGCGCGGGGCACTGGCGAGGATGAGGTGCCAGCGTATGCGTGCCATCTATGCCATCATGGGTTGCTACAAGCGCTACAAGGTCAAGGCCCACTTCTGGGAGGTAGAACGACGTTTCACCAACGTACGCAACATGGCTGACTATGGGAAGAGTGTGGAGTGGCCCACGCCGCCGGCAGCCCTCGCACAGTTCGACAGCATCACTCAACAGCTACATCGCAGGTCAGTCAGCCCCCATAGTTACCACAACGAGAAATATAATGTGCATGCATTTATATCAGGGGAAAACGACTGCCCCCTCTCATTGAAGCCACTAAGTTCAAGGCCGACCGCCGTACTGCAGGCATTGTTAGTAGAAAACATCATCCTCCATTATAGTGAATGGAAAACTGGCAATCTTCGTGTAAATAAAAATATGTTTAGAAGACAATCATGGTACCAATAATTGCTTCTAATACACCAGATGTATGTCCTTGAACCGATTATTTTTCAATCATACACAGAAGATATTTTAAGGATCTTTTAGTTGCTAATGGCAGGCTGCAGGCTGGGAGGGGGCAGCATAGAGCTAGCCTGCAACGTCACTTCCTGGATGTCTCCATGAGCCTCCATCTTAACCGACTTCATTTGGCTTAAATGCGCTATTGAGTCTTAAAATAAGAATGAATGGTGTCACGTGATCAATGGCTTTGTTCGTTTATATATAGTCATTGGTTTATATATGTTTGGGGTCACTTAGAAATGTCCTTGTTTTTGAAAGAAAAGCAATATTTTGTCCATTAAAATAACATAAAATTGATCAGAAATACAGTGCAGACATTGTTAATGTTATAAATGACTATTGTAGCTGGAAAAGTCAGATTGTTATGGAATATCTACATAGGCGTACAGAGGCCGATTATCAGCAACCATCACTCCTGTGTTCCAATGGCACATAGGGTTAGCTAATCCAAGTTTATCATTTTAAAAGGCTAATTGATCATTAGAAAACCCTTTTGCAAGTATGTTAGCACAGCTGAAAACTGTTGTTCTGATTAAAGAAGCAATAAAACTGTCCTTCTTTAGACTAGTTGAGTATCTGGAGCATCAGCATTTGTAGGTTCGATAACAGGCTCAAAATGGCCAGAAACAAAGAACTTTCTTCTGAAACTCGTCAGTCTATTCTTGTTCTGAGAAATGAAGGATATTCCATGCGAGAAATTGCCAAGAAACTGAAGATCTCGTGCAACGCTGTGTACTACTCCCTTCACAGAACAGCGCAAACTGGCCCTAACCTGAATAGAAAGAGGAGTGGGAGGCCCCGGTGCACAACTGAGCAAGAGGAAAAGTACATTAGAGTATCTAGTTTGAGAAACAGATGCCTCACAAGTCCTCAACTGACAGCTTCATTAAATAGTACCCGCAAAACACCAGTCTCAATGTCAACAGTGAAGAGGCAACTCCGGGATGCCTCTGTCCAGTGTCTGTGTTCTTTTGCCCATCTTAATATTTTATTTTTGCCAACTCTGCCTAGAAGGCCAGCATCCCGGAGTTACCTCTAGCTAACACACTGTGCCATTGGATCACAGGAGTGATGGTTGCTGATAATGGGCCTCTGTATGCCTATGTAGATATTCCATAGAAAATCTGCTGTTTCCAGCTACAATAGTCATTTACAAAATGAACACTGTATTTCTGATCAATTTGATGTAATTTTAATATACTTTTTTTTGTTGCTTTTCTTTCAAAAACAAGGACATTTCTAAGTGATCCCAAACTTTTGAACAGTCGTGTATATTTTGGTAACTACAGTAAGGAAGTCTGTAATTATCTTAGTGGGCCGAAGGGCACGGCACATGCTCTTTCTTCACTATAACATGTAGTTACTGTTCATTTCAGGCCTATACACGGGTTATTTTTTATCTTATCTGACAGTGTGGCTAAGAATGAATGACAGCACTTTTTTCTGCAGCGTCTTTGATGTATTCTCTGTTATACATGTTTGTTCCCAGGTGGCGTGCCAGGCAGATAGTGAAGAACATCCCTCCGTCTGACATGGGGGAGGTGAGGGCCAAGGTGGCTGCTCTGGGGGCTCTGAGTGGGGAGAGGAAGGACTGGGGCTGTGGCCGACCTTGGGAGAGGGACTACCTGTCTAACGTGAGTCACAACACGTTAGCTGTATGTCAAATGACCTCCTAGCTCCTCCTTCCAGCATATTGCTTCCATCTATCCAATCCTCTCATATCTACAGGAGTGGCCAGAGAATAGGGGCAAGGGTTTGAATTGTAATTGAACAGTTGGCTAACATCCTCACGTCTTCCTATCATCATACCTTGTTTATAGTATTTCAACAAACAGTAAAATGTGTCACGGAAGATGGAGAAGGCAACTTTCACAACAACTTTTGGCAACGTTCATATTCTGACCCCATAGGTTGGCCCCATAGGTTGGCCCCATAGGTTGGCCCCATAGGTTGGCCCCAAGTACAGCTCTGTAAAAGAAATCTAGATGGCCCTGTACATTGAAACACCAATACAACATCATACACACACTCACCCGGGAGAGGATATATGGATGCCTGGTGCCCAAAATGTATGACAAATGTCTCGCAACGAGAGTTGAGTGAGTACAAATGGAGCTACTTCGCTACTTCCCTCTCCTTATTGCAGGACAGCGGTGGTCGGCAGTCCGCCAGTGAGAGCGAAGGACACACTGTGCCCCGTGTTGTTGTGTTGCCGGCTTGCAGTGCAAACTCTCCCTATTGAGCAGTAGACTGTATCACGGTGACATCCAGATGGTTACTATACTACCAAATAACAATATTACAAGTTATTTCTCTTGTGGTCTGCTATCCTACTCGAAATATAATTATGTGGGATGGAACAAATTGGCCACGTAGCTACCACCAGCAACATGTGATACAGCTGCCCAGTGGGAAGCAACAGTGGGAATTAGGAAGCACCTCGATACAACAC